>NC_061824.1:14453121-14470621 GCF_019202785.1 Penaeus chinensis
CGCCTTTTTCTCTCTCTCTATCACTCTCCTCTCCATCCCCTCTCCCCTCCCTCACTCTCTCCCCTCTCCTCCTCTCTCTCTTCTCCCTCTCTCCTCCCCCCCCCTCTCCCCCCCCCCTCCTCTCACTCTCTCTCTCCTCCTCTCCCCCTTCATCATCTCCCACCATCTCGCCCCCCCCCCCCCCTCTCTCTCTCTTCGCTCTCTCTCTCCTCCCTTCCTCCTCTTTCTCTCTTCATCATCCCCCCCCTCCCCCCTCCCTACTCTCTTATCTCTCTCCCACCTTCTCCCCTCCTCCTCCCCCTCACCTCTCTCCTCTCTCTCTCCCCTCTCTCTCGTCGTTCACCCCTCCCCCCCCCCCCCACCCTCTTCCTCCTCCTTCCTCCCTATCCCCCCCCCCCCCCCCCCCCCCTCCTCCTCTCTCTCTCTTCGCTTCCTCCCATCCTCTCTCTCTCTCTCCTCTCCTCTCTCACTCTCTCTCTCGTATCTCTCTCTCTTCTCTCTCTCTCTCTCTCTCCTCTCTCTCTCTCTCTCTAGTCCTCGCTCTCGCTCGCTATCGCTCTCTTCCCTTTCTTCTTCTTCTCTTCTTTCTTTCATTCTTTCTTTTCTTACTTTTCTTCTTTCCTCTCCTTCTCTTTCTTTCTTTCTTTCTTTCTTCTATCTTACTTTTCTTTCTTTCTTTCCTTTCTCTCTCTCTTTTCCTTCTTCCTTCTCTTCACTTCTTCTTTCTCTTTCTCTTCTTCTCTTTCTTTCTTTTTCTCCCTTCTCACTTCTCTCTTACTTCTCTTTCCTTTCTTCCTTCTTTCTTCATATCTCTCTTTCTTCCTCTTTCTTCATCCTTTCCTTTTCCTCTCTCTTTCCTTTCTTTTCTCTCTCTTCCTTCCTCTTTTCTTCCTTTCTCTTTTCTACTCCTTTTTCTCCTTTTCTCTTCCTTCTTTCTCTCATTTTTCTCTGCTTCCTCCTTCTCTCGCTCTCATCCCTTTCTCTTTTCTCTTTCTTGCTCTTTCTTTCTTTCTCTTTCTCTTTCTCTCGATGCATCTCACTTTCCCTTTTCTTCTCTTCTTTTCTCTTCCTTTTCTTTCTTTCTCCCTTCTTTTCTCTCTTTCGTTCTATTCCATCTCTTTCTTTCTTCTTCTCTCTTTCCTTCTTCCCCTTTCATCTTCTTTCTTTCTTCCTATTTCTTCTTCTATTCTTTACTTCTTTCTCTTTCTACTCTTCCTCTTTCTTCTTTTCTTCTTTTCTTTCTCTTCTCTCTCGTCCCTTCTCTTTTCTCACTCATCCCTTTCTTCCTTTCTCTTTCTTCTCTTCTTTCTTTCTATTCCCTTCTTCTTTCTCTCTCTCATCCCTTTCTTTCTTTCTCTTCTTCTTCTTCCTAGTTCTCCGCTCCCCCCCGCCTCCCTCTCTCCCTCTCTCTTTCTCTCTCTCTCTCATCTCTCTCTCTCTCTCTCTCTCCCTCTCCCTCTCTCTCCTCTCATCTCTTCCCTCCTCCCCCCCCCACCCCCACCCACCCCCCCCCCCCCCCCCTCTCTCTCTCTCTCACTCCTCTCTCTCCTCTCATTCTCTCTCCCTCTCACTCTCTCCTCTCCCCTCTCTCACTGTACTCTCGTTCTCTCTCTGTGTCCCACCTCTCTCTCTCTGCTCTGCTGTGGGGGTGACTCTGTTTGTTGTTTCTCTCTCTGTCCTCCTAGTATTATCTACTGCTCTCTGGTTCCGGAAACTAATAAGAATCCCCCACCTCATAAAAATATCCCCCCACCCCCCCCCCAATCGGTTTTTTTCTGTTTCTGTCCTGTTCTGTTTTTTGGTTCCCCCATAGTAATCCCTCTCTCTCTCCTCTCCTGGTGTCACTCTCTGTGGTCTTGTTGTCTGTTCTGGGTCTGGTGCTGTTTTTCTGGTATTGTCGTGTTGGTGTGCTGTCCACTGTGTAGTGTTCGAGTGCTCTCTCTCTCATCTCTGCTCTGTGGCTCCTCCACATGGGGTTCTCCTCCTTCTCTCTCTCTCTCTGTCCCTTTGCGTATCCACCCGCCCTTATTTGTCCCCAAACTCTCTCTCTCTCTCACTCTCTTCCACTCTCCTCTCTCTCCCTCTCTCTCTTCCTGCTCATCTCTCTCTCCTGTGTTCTGCTACTGTTCTCTCTGTGTTTGTGTTTCCTCTCAGTTTTCTCTCTCTCATCTCTGGTTTGTTTTTTTTTCATCTTCCTCTCTCTCTTTGTCCCTGTCTCTGCTGTCTCTTCTCATAGTTCCCTTCCCCCCCCCTATGTCTCTCTCTCCTCTCTCTGCACGTCTCTCTCATCTCCCTCTCCCTCTCCATCTCTCTCTCTCTTCTCGTCTCTCTCTCTTTGTCTCTCGCTCTCTCTCTCCTCTCTCTCGCTCTCGATCTGCACTGGCTCTCTCTCTCCTCGCTCTCTCTCTCTCTCTCTCTCTTCGCTCTCGTCCAATCCTCTCTCTCTCTCTTCCGTCTCTCTCTCTCTCTCTCTCGTCCGTCTCCTGTCTCTCTCTCTCTCATCTCTCTCTCTCTCCTCGTCTGTCTGTCCTCTCTCTCTCTCTCTCGACTCTTTCCTCTCTCCTCTCTCTCTTTCTTGTCTCCTCTCTCTCTCGTCTCTCCTCTTTCTCTCTCACTCTCACTCTCTTTCTCTCTCTCTCATCTCTCTCATCTCTTCTCTCTCTCTCTCTCTACTCATCTCTCTCTCTCATCTCTAGTCATCCTCTCTCTCTAATATATATATATTAATATATATGTATATATATACACATATGCATATCTCTCTCTCTCTCTCTTCTCTCTCTCTCTCTGTCTCACTCTCTCATCTGTCTCTCCCTCTCTCCTCTCTCTCTCACTCTCTCTCTCTCCCGCTCCCCCCTCTCTCTCTCTCCCTCTTCTTTCTCTCTCTCTCTCGCTCTCTCTCCCCTCTCACCTCCTCTCCCCCCCCCCCCTCTCTCTCTCTTCTCTCTCCTCTCTCTCTCTCTCTCTCTCATCTCTCCTCTCTCACTCTCTCTCTCCTGTCCTCTCCTGCTGTCTCTCGCTGTCTCTTCTTCTCTCTCCCCCCCCCCCCTCTCTCTCTTCCTTCTCCTCTCTCTCTCTCTCTCAATTTTCCCCTCTCTCTCTCTCTCTCTCTCTTCTCTTTCTCTCTCTCTCCCCTTCTGTCTCTCTCTGTCTGCCTCTGTTTCCATTTCTCCTCCCCTTTTTTTCTTTCCCTCTCTCTCTCTCTCTCCCTTCCCCTCCCCTCTCTCTCTTCTCCTCTTCTCCCTCTCTCCTCCTCTCTCTCTCTGTCTTCTCTGTCGTCTCTTTTCATTTCCTCCCCCCTTTCTTTCTTCTTCTCTCTCTCTCTCCCTCCTCCCCTCTCTCCTCTCTCTTCTCTCCTCTCCCTCTCTCCCCTTTTCTCTCTCTTTTTCCCTTCTCCTCTCCCTCTCTCTCTCTCCTTTCTCTCTCTCTCCTCCATCTCTCCTCCTCTCTCTCTCCTCCCTCTCTCCTCTCTCCTCTTTCCCCTTCTCCCCCTTCCCCTCTCTCTCTCTCCTAAATATATATATTTTAGTATAAATAAAACCTATGCCTTCTCTCTCCCCTCTCCCCTCATCTCTCCTCTCACTCTTCCTCTCTCTCTCTCTCCCCCCCTGCCCTCTGTTTTTCGCGCTCTCCCCTTCTCTCTCTCAATCTCTCTCTCACTCTCTCTCCCCTCTCTCTCCTCTCCCCCTCTCTCCTCTCTCTCCTATCTTTCTCTCTCTCTCTCTCTTCCTCTCCTCTCTCATCTCCCTCTCCTTCTCTCTCTCTCTCTCTCTCTCTCCTTCTCTCTCTCTCTCTCTCATATATTATATATATATATATATAAATTATATTTACCGTATCTTCCTCTCTCTTCTCTCCCTCTCTCTCTCTCTCTCTCTCCATCTCTTCCTCTCTCACTCTCTCTTCTTCGCGTCTCATTCTTCTCTCTCATCTCCTCTCCTCTCTCCTCTCTCTCTCTCTCTCTCTCTCTCTTCCCCCTCTCTCTCCTCTCTTTTCCCCTCTCTTTCTCCCCCTCTCTCATCTCTCTCCCCTCTCTCCTATATATATAAATATATTGTTTATATACACAAGCATCTCCCTCTCTCTCTCTCCTTTCTCTCTCTCTCCTCTTCTCTCTCTCTCTCATCTCCTCTCCTCTCTCCCTCTCTCTCTCTCTCTCTCTTCCTCTCGCTCTCCCCTGGGGCTCTCTTCTCTCCTCTCTCTCTCTCTCTCTCTCTCTCTCCCTCTCTCAACCATCTCTCCTCTATCTCTCTCTTCCCTTTTCTCTCTCTCCCCCTCTTAACACTCTCTCTCCTCCCCTCTCCTCCTCCTTTTCTCTCTCCCCCCCTCCTCTCCCTCCTCCCCCCAAAAATAAAAAAAAAACCTCCCTCTCCTCCCCTCCCTCCCCTTCCCCCCTCCCCCTCCCTCCCCCCTTTTCCCCTCCTCCCTCGTCCTCTTTTTTCCTCCCGCTCTTCTCGCCTCTCTCGCTCTGGCCCTCTCCCCCTCTCTCTGTCTCTCTATCCCTGTCTCCCTCTCTTCTTCTTTCTCTCTCCCACTCTTTCTCTCTCTCCTCCTTCTCTCTCTCTCTCTCCCTCTCTCTCTCTCTCTCTCCTCTATAAAATATATATATATATATTATAAATTTTTTTATATCTGCTGTCTCTCTTTTCCTTCACCCCCCCGTGTTTTCTTTTTTGTCTGCCCTTCTCTGTCCCCCCCTTTTTTCCCTCCCCTTTTCCCCCTTTTCTCTTTTTTTTCTCCCCTCTCTCTCTACTTTTTTTCTCCCCCCTCCCCCTCTCACTTTTCCTCCCCCTTTTCCCCCCCTTTTCTCCCCCCCCGCTCTCTCTTCTCTCTCTCCCCTTTTCCCCCCGCCTCTTTTGCTTCCCCGGGCTCCCTTTTTGTCCTGTTTTGCCCTTTTTCTCTCTTTCTCTCTCCCCCTGTCTCTATCCCCCTCTCTCCCCCCCTCCCCTCCCCGCTCTCTCCCCTTTTTTAAATATATATAAATATAAATATAAATATATATATATAAAAAATATAAAAACAATACAAAAAACAAAATTTTATAAAAATTTATATATATATATATATATAAAATATATAAATATATTATTTTTTTTTCCCAAAATTTTTCAAAAACCTTTCAAAACCTTTTATCTTTGACTCTTCTTGGAAAACATCAATTTCTCATCATCCGAAGCCTTCGTTTCCTTCCGTTTAGCTCCTTTGTCAGAAGTGCACATATATCCTCTTCTATTTCCGACAAACCCGCTTATCCTCCTCAAACATCACCTGTCGACAGTCCCCTTCCCTCTGCCAGGCCCTCCCACACCCCAGCAGCCACGCCCTCTTGCTCCCTGCCACTCACCTTCACCCCTGCTGTCTCTTCGTTCTTCTGAGCCCCTTTTTTCTGTTGGTATCCAGCTCTCTCCTTTTACCCTCCCTTTATCCACTTCTATCTCTCCTTTAAAGGGGCCCCTTTCCCTCTCACACTTTTTCTTTTAACCCCCCCTCTGAAATTTCCTCTCCTTTCCCCCTCGGCCCCCCTCCTTATTTTTTTCCCTTCTCCCTTCTTCAGCCCCCCTCTTTACCCCCTTTCTCCTTTCATTTCCCCCCTCTTCTTTACTCCTTTCTTTTTCACCCCCCTCTCATCTCCTCCCCCCTTCCCCCCGTTCAGGCCAGCCCCTCTTTATTGTCCTTACTTTCAGTCCCCTCTCTATCCTCTCTCCTTTCATTTCCCCCTTCTCAAAATCCTCCCCTCCGTTCACAAGGTTCAAGGCCCCCCCTCTGTTTTCTCCCCCTTTTAAAGCTCCCTCTAACTTATCTTTCCTTTCTGTTTTCTCCTTCGATCACTTCCCTCTACTCTCTTTCCTTCCATTCCCTTTCTTATCTCTCTTTTGTTATCTCTGTCCTCTCTCTCCCTTCACTCCCTCTCTTTTCCCTCATTTCAGGTCCCTCTCTCTTCTCTCTCCTTTCATCCCCTACCCTCTTCTCATTTCCTTTCATTCCCTCTCTCCAGTTTCTTCTTTCATCTCTCTCCTCTCTCTCCTTACCGCCCGCTCGTCTAACATTTCAGCCCCTTCCCTATTCTCTCCCTCTTTCTTCTCTCCTTTTTGCCCCGAATGCAAATCTCTCCTTCCGGATCCCCCCTTTCTCTATAGAATCTCCTTGGTAAGTTAAGGGTCTCTTGTTATCTGGTGTCATTCGCTTACTAAGGAAAGGTTTTCCTCGGGAAATAGAGCTAGAGCGTAGTCGAAACCTCCCGGTACGGGGGCTGAAGAAAATGACAACGAAAAGGGTTTTTTTCCCTTTGCGGACGAAGGCTGGACTGGATCTATGACCAGCCAGACCTGCCTTCAGTCATGGCCGAAGGACAAACAAACGTCTGTAGAAGCCTGGTTAATTCTCTCCTTGACAGCAGCCTGAACTAGCTGGAGTCGTGGCCAAAGGCAAAAAGTCTATACACGGCAGAGCTTGTTCTGTTTTGATTTCCCCGATCACTAGAGAAGTCACTCTTGACCATCGCGTGCGTCTAGGTCAGTGACATGGCTGTTTTCAGTGGGTCACGTGGAAATCAGACATGGCTTCAAGCATGGCTTCAGGTGCATACATTGCTGCTCATTTATTTGGCCATCTTGGTTCATGGAATTTTATACTCCTTCCTTCTTTCTCTATCCTTCCAATCTACTCTCTCTTCTCTCTCGTTACAACCTCCTCTTAATTCTCCGTACCCATTCAACCCCTTCTCTACTCTCTCCTTTCCACCCCATTCTATTCCATATACTATGTCCTTCTAAACTCTTCTCTCTTACTTTTCAACCTCTTTACTTCCTTTCTCTCTTCCCGGCCTCTCCATCTCTTTAAAATCTCCTTTTTCAACCCATACCCATCTCTCTTTTTTATCCTCCTAGCTCACCATCCTCCTCTTCCTCTCCTTCGTCTCCTCCCCTTCCTCCCCTTCCTCCCCTTCCTCCTCGTCCTCCCCTTCCCCTCCTTCCTCCCTTCGTCCCTCCTCCCCTTCCTCCTCTTCCTCTCCTTCCTCCTCTTCCTCTCCTTCGTCCTCCTCCCCTTCCTCCTCTTCCTCTCCTTCCTCCTCTTCCTCTCCTTCGTCTCCTCCCCTTCCTCCTCTTCCTCCCCTTCCTCCCCTTCCTCCTCTTCCTCCTCTTCCTCCCCTTCCTCCTCTTCCTCCCCTTCCTCCCCTTTCCCTTTCCCCTTCCTCCCTCTTCCTCCTCTTCCTCCCCTTCCCTCTTCCTCCCCTTCTCTCTTTCCTCCCCTTCCCTCTTCCTCCCCTTCCCTCTTCCTCCCCTTCCTCCTCTTTCCTCCCCCTTCCTCCCCTTCCCCCTTCCTCCTCTTCTCCCCTTTCCCCCTCCTCCCTCTTCCTCCCCCCTTCCCCTCTTCCTTCCTCCCTTCCCCTTTCCTCTCCTTTCTCCTTCCTCCTCTTCCTCCCTTCGTCTCCTCCCCTTTCCCCCCTCTTCCTCTTTCCTTCCCCTCTTCCTCCTCCTTTTCCGTCTCCCCCCTTCCTCCTCTTCCTCCTCTTCCTCCCTTCCCCCCTCTCCTCCTCTTCCTTCCCCCTTCCCCTCTTCCCCCCCTTCCTCCCTTCCCCTCTTTTCCCCCCCTTCCTCCTCTTCCTCCCCTTCCCCCCTCTTTTCCCTTTCCCGTTCTCCCCTCTTCCTCCTCTTCCTCCCCTTCTCCTCTTCCTCCTCTTCCCCTCCTTCCTTCCCCTTCCTCCTCCTCTTCCTTCTTCCTCCCCTTCCTCCTCTTCCTCCCCTTCCTCCTCTTTACCTCCCCTTTCCCCCTCTTCCTCCTCTTCCTTTCCTCCCTTTCCCCCTCTTCCTCCTCTCTCCCCTTTTCCCCCTCTTTTCCCCCCTTCCTCCTCTTCCTCCCTTCCTCCCTTCCTCCTCTCCTCCCCTTCCTTTCCCCTCCCTTCCCCCCCTTTCCCCCTCTTCCTCCCCTTCCTCCTCTTCCTTCCCGTTTTCCCTCTCCTCCTCTTTTCCCCTTCCTCCTCTCCTCCCCTTCCCCTCTTCCTCCTCTTCCTCCCCTTCCTCCTCTTCCTCCCCTTCCCCCTCTTTCCTCCCCTTCCTCCTCTTCCTCCCCTTCCCCTCTTCCTCCCTTCCTCCTCCCCCTCCCTTCCTCCCTTTTCCCCCCCTTCCTTCCTCTCCTCCCCTTCCTCCTCTTCCCTCCCCTTCTCCCCCCTTCCTTCCTTCCCGTTCCTCCTCTTTTTTCCTCCCCTTCCTCCCTTTTCCTCCTCTTCCTCCCCTTCCCCTCTCCTCCCCTCCTCCTCTTCCTCCCCTTCCTCCTCTTCCTCCCCTTCCTCCTCTTCCTTCCCCTTCCTCCTCTTCCTCCCCTTCCTCCTCTTCCTCCTCTTCCTCCCCTTCCTCCTCTTCCTCCCCTTCCTCCTCTTCCCCCCCTTCCTCCTCTTCCTCCCCTTCCTCCCTTCCTCCCTTCCCTCTCTCTGTCTCCTCCTCCTCCCCTTCCTCCTCTTTCCTCCCCTTCCTCCCCTTCCTCCCCTTCCTCTTCCTCCTTATCTCCTCCCCTCCCTCCCCTCTCCTCCTCTCCTCCCCTTTCCCCCTTCCTCCCCTTCCCTCCTCTTCCTCCCCTTCCTCCCCTTCCTCCCTTCCTCCCCCTCCCCCTTCCTCCCCTCCTCCTCCTCTCTCTCCTTCTCCTCCTCCCCTTCCTCCTCTTCCCTCCCCTCTCCCTTTCCTCTTCCTTCCCCTTCCTCCTCTTCCTCCCTTCCTCCCTTCCTCCCCTTCCCCTATTCCTCTCCTTCTCTTCCTCCCTCCCCCTGTTCCTCCCCTCTCCTCTTCCTCCCTTCCTCCCCTTCCTCCTTTCCTCCCCTTCCCCTCTTCCTCCTTTCCTCCCCTTCCTCCTTTCCTCTCTTTCCTCCTTTCCTCCCCTTCCTCCTTTCCTCCCCTTCCTCCTTTCCTCTCCTCCTTCCTCCCCTTCCTCCTTTCCTCTTCCTCCTTTCCTCCCCTTCCTCCTCTTCTCACCTTCTCCTCTTCCCCCTTCCTCCTCTTACCTCCCCTTCCTCCTTCCTTCCTCTTTCCCCTCTCTCTTCCTCCCCTTCCTCCTCTTTCCCTCCCCTTCCTCCTCTTCCTCCCCTTCCTCCTCTTCCTCATCCCATTCCTCCTCTTCCTTCTCGTTCCTCCTCTTCCTCCTCTTACCTCCCCTTCCCTCCTCTTCCTCCCTTCCTCATCTCTCCTCTTCCATCCTCCCTTCCTCCTCTTTCCTCCTCCTTTCCTCCCTCATCCTCCCCTTCCTCCTCTCCCCCCTTCCTCTCTTCCTCCCCCTTCCTCTCTTCCTTCCTCCCCTTCCTCCTCTTCATCCCTTCCTCCTCTCCCCTTTGCCCTTCCTCCTCTCCCCCCTTCCTCCTCTTCCTCTTCTTTTTCCTCTCCTCCTTCCCCCTTCTCTCTTCTCTTCCCTCTCCCTTTCTCTCCTCTTTTCCCCTCTTCCCTCTCCTCCCCCTTCCTTCTCTTCTCTCTCTCTTCTCCCTTCTTCCTTCATCCTTTTCCCTCTCCTCCCATCCTTCTCTTCATTTCTTCCCTCTCCCCCTATTCCTCCATTCCTCCTCTTGCTCTCTTCCTCTCCTCCCATCCTTGTCTTCCTCTCTTCCCTCTCCTCCTATTCCTTCATCTCTCCTCTTCCTATCTTCCCTCTTCTCCCAATCTTCTATCCTTCTCCTCTTCTCTTTACTTTCCTCACAGGCCAGCCACCTTCCACCTGCGCCCACTCTTTAGCAGTGGTGGACCTGCATACTGAAAAGGTCGGAGTTCGCCAGACCGTTTTTAAGAGCTGTGAAGGAATGAGGGAGTGATGCTGCCTAGGGCTTTCTCTTTGTGTTGGGGATATCCTTGTAGCATAAACATTTTGGAAGCACTTCTAATCAGAGACCGAAATGGAGGAGTAAATCAAGAGCTCAGTTAAGGGGGAAAAAAAAAATAATAATAATAACACCAAAAATAACAACAAGAATAACGACAACAACAACAAAGAAAAACATAATAAAATTACATTTATCGATACACATGATGTATAAATGAAATCCATTTTCAACAATAGTGTGGAGAAATCCTGGACAGTGATGATATTAATACCTTCATGAAAACAATCTTCAAATAAAAAAAACAAAAAATCTTCATGGAAATAGTAATGATAATGTTTCCATTGTCTTCATCTATGGAGAAATTATATAATCAATTATAATAATAATAAGGATGGTGATGTTAATGGTTATAATAATGATAATGATAATAATTATTATAACAACAACAATAATAACAATATTAATGATAATAATAAGAACAATAATAACAATATTAATGATAATAATAAGAACAATAATAACAATATTAATGATAATAATAACAACAATAATAACAATAAAACTAATTATAAAAAATAAAATAACAATAAGAAAGCAATAATAATAATGATAATGATAATAACTATGATCATTATTATCATTATTATCCTAACCATAATGATAATATCAGTACTTATATAGATAATATAAAAAAGGAGTCTACTAATACTAATATTAATATAATAGCAATAATAACAACAATGTGGAGAAAATCATAAACAGTAAGGCTTTTGATACCTATAAGACAACTTAAATCTCAATGACTATCATAATGATAATGAGGTCATCATTATCATATATGCAATGATGATATAATTGATAATAATGAAAATAATGATAATAATAATAAAGATAATGGTGATGATTACGATAATAACAATAATAATAATAACAATGAAGATAACACTAACAATAATAACAACAATAACAATGATAGTAATAACAAAAATGACAATAGTGATAATAATAATAGTGATGATGATGACGATGATGATGATAACAACAGCAACAAAGATAATAATAACAACATCAACAACAACAACAGGAATAGTATCAATAATAATAATAATAATGATAATAATAATAATATTAGCAACAACAATAACAATGATCATAATAATAAAAGATGATGATAATGATATTATATGAATGATAATATTAATAATAATAATAATAATGATAACAATAAAAATAATAATGATAATAATCATAATCATACCGATAATAATGATAATAATAAAAACAATAATTCTAATTACAACAATAATAATAACAACAACAATGAAAAAATGGGAATATTCATAGCAATGATAATAATGGGGATACTCATAATAACCGTAATAATAATGATGATAATTTTGATAATGAAAATAATAGTAATAATAATTTTAATAATGATAATAATATCAACAACAACAATAATAATAACGATCATAAAATATATGGTAATAATAATAATGACAAGAAAGATAATAATCATAGTAATAATAATAATGACAAGAAAGATAATCATAGTAATAATAATAATTGCAATTATCAGTAATATTTTTTTCTTATCATTACCATTATCATCAGCATCACTATATTCTTCTTATTTTTCTTCTTCTTATTTTTCTTACTATTATTATTATCATTATTGTTATCATTATCATCACGGTTATTTAAATTATTGCAATGACAATAATAATGATGATGATGATGAAAAAGATAATAATAAAGATAATAACAACAATAATAATCATTTTGATACCAATAATAATATATATATATATGTATATATATACATATACATATATGTACATAATCACACAGACACACAAACTGTAAAAGTTATATAGAGGCCTTTATACATTGGCTTGCAGGGGTACTCAGTTCTATAACGGCTTGACTCTTTATTTATGAAAAGTACTACACAGTGAAGGGAACACACAAGACGAGTCTTGGGTAAGCGCCGAGTGCTTATGCAGAGGGAGACGTCAGTAGGGATCCGCAAAGACCTAGCTTAAGCTACCAACCGTCTCTGATAGATATGATAACATATAAGGAAAACGACAACGGCAAACCGTAAGGATTTACTTGAACCAGTTGTCGTCATACAGAGAAAAAATGTATGTAAATTAAGAAATCGGATATTAGCCACTCGTCACGACTGACAAAATCGCGGGCAAAAGAAATACATCATAGATCTTTATGCCTGCAACTATGAGAGCAAAAGGGTTCAGTGTCTTTTGTTCCGCATGGATGAGTGAGTCACACAGAGCGGAATGTATGACAAACACGAAGATTAACGTTCACTTTAACAATAATGCAATAAACTAGCGATGCAATTAATACAAAATTATTTCAACTACCACATTGAATTCAATATTTAATGATATGCGACAGAATGTAGTCACTAATGAAAGGTGACGTGAAAAATGTTCGCAGGCTTTCTCGCAAGCAAATCTTCTCGGGGTCAGCAAATATCCCGAGGTAGCCATGTCTAGCTGTGCATGTGACTTCATCCTATGACCAAAAAACTGTACTGAAGGAGGCGAACAAGCCGGGAAATTTATAAATAACCCACTCTATTCTGCGAATCTGTGATGGGTGTTCGTAACATGCCCTATGGGTATATATCACGAATCACACTATAGCTTGAGATTTACTCAAAACATGCAAGCGACTTCTAGAGGGTGAGAAGGTTGTGATTGATAAGCGAATAAATGATTCTAGCTTAAACCCTAGCCCAACATTAATTAACGAACGTAACTGAACTGCGGGTATATATATATATATATATATATATATATATATATATATATATATATATATATATTTATTTATCTGACCTAAGCTCATATAAACTCGTCATCTAAGTCATCGCCAAGTCGATGGTTCTCTACTGGACTTCGAGCCACGTAGCAAACAGCCACGCGTTCTATGTCCAATGGCTTACACAAATCGTGCTTATGTATACGATATACACACACAGACATACATACACACACACACAAAGTGTGTGTGTGTGTGTGTGTGTGTGTGTGTGTGTGTGTGTGTGTGTGTGTGTGTGTGTGTGTGTGTGTGTGTGTGTGTGTGTGTGTGTGTGTGTGTGTGTGTGTGTGTGTGTGTGTGTGTGTGTGTGTGTGTGTGTGTGTGTGCGCACACACACACACACACACACACACACACATATATGCATTTATATAGAAGGATAGATATGCGTGAGTGTGTGTGTATATATGTGTGTGAGTGCCTAAACGGACGTCTGGGCATTAGTAACATACGGATGGCGACTCACATAGCCTGACGTAGAGGAGGTACTGCATGGACGCCCTCGGTGAAGGGTCCAGGATGGTCCCACGCATGGCCACGTGCGCAATGCAGAATTCGACCACCACGCAGCCCGAGAGAATAACGAGGTAGCCGACCACGTGCTCCCGCAGGCCCGACCAGCAGGCATAACCCTCCTCGCGGGTTCCTACGACGCCGTATATCACTGACAAGACCACAAGCCTGCGGGGAAAGACAAAAACGATTGCTATTTGATAATGATAGTAATGGTAATAGTAATGATAATAATAATGATAATAATAATGATGTTATTAATATCAATAAAAATAAATGATAATAATAATAATGATAATAATGATAATAGTAATGATAATTACAACAATAATAATAATTACAATAAAAATGATAATAATAATGATAATGATAATAATTATAATAATAATAATATATTTTTTTAAATAATAATAGTAATTATAATAATAATGAAAATAATAATAATGACATTAATATTAAAAAAGATAGTAACAATGATAATGATGATAATAATATTATTGATGATGATAATGATAATAGTAATAATAGTTACAATAATGATAATTATAATAAAAATAATAGTAATAGTAATAGTAACGAAAATATAATAATAACAACAATAATATTATCATCAATAATGATAATAATAATAACAATAATAATTATAATAATTAGAATAATAATAATAATAATAACAATAATAATAATAATAGTAATTATAATAATATTATTAATAATGATAATGATAATGATAATAATACTAATGTTGATAATAATAATAATCATAATAATAATAACAATAATAATAATAATAATAATAATAGTAATAGTAATTATAATAATATTATTAGTATTAATAATAATATTAATAATAATAATTATAATAATAATGATAATAACAAGAACAACAACAACAATAATAATAATAATAATAATAATAATAATAATAATAATAATAATAATAATAATAATAATAATGATAATGATAATAATGATAATAATAATAATAATAACAATAATAATGATAATAATAATAATGATAATAATAATAACAATAATAATAATAATGATAATTATAATAATAAAAATAATAATAAAAATAATATTTACTATTGAATAATAATAACAGTGATAATGATAGTAATAATAATAATAACAATAATAAAAATGATAGTAATAATAATAATCATAATCGAAATAATAATAATAGTAATAAAAATAATCATAATCGAAATAATAATAATAATAATAATAATAATAATAATAATAATAATAATGATAATAACAATAATAATAATAATAATAATAATAATAATAATAATAACAATAATAGTAACAATGATAATAACAATAATAATAATAATAATAATAATAATAATAATATTAATAATAATAACAATAATAAAAATGATAGTAATAATAATAATCATAATCGAAATAATAATAATAATAGTAATAAAAATAATCATAATCGAAATAATAATAATAATAATAATAATAATAATAATAATAATAATAATAATAATAATAACAATGATAATAACAATAATAATAATAATAATAATAATAATAATAATAATAATAATAATAATAATAATAATAATAATAACAATAATAATAACAATAATAATAACAATAATGATCATAGTGATAAGGATAGCAATAATGTTAATGATAATAATAATAGTAATAATGATAATGATAATGATAATGATAATAACAACAACGACAACAATAATGATAATAACAATAATGATAACAATAATAATAATAATAATAATAATAATAATAATAATAACAAAATATTAATCCCAATAAATTAATAATAATAATAATAATAATAATAATAATAATAATAATAATAATAATAATAATAATAATAGTGATGATGATAAAAATTATATTAATAATGATATAAGAATGATAATAGAAATAATGATAATATAAATAGTGATAATAATGATTATGAAGATAATGTTTATGATGATAATAATGATTATAATGATTTATATAATAATGATGATAATAATAATGGTTAATAGAATATCAACAAGAACAGAAACAACTGCAATAATAATAATTATCATTATAATAATACTAATGATAAAAAATAATTATTACATCAGCATCCTCATCATAACAAAAACACTAGCAAGAAGAAACAACAACAGCAACAGCAACAACAAAAATGCTGGTATCGTTATAATAATGATAATGATGATAAAAAAAGAAGATAATAGTAATAATAATAATAATAATAGTAATAATAATAATAATAATAATAATAATAATAATAATAATAATAATAATAATGATAATAATTATCATTATCATTATCATTGTCAATATCATTATTATAATTATTATTATTATCATTACTACCATTATCATTATTAGCATTATTATAATGATAATTATAATAATAGCAATAATAATATTGATATTGATAATGATAATAATAATAACAATAACAATAACAATAATAACAATAACAATAATAATAATAGCAATAATAATAATAATGATGATAATAATAATAATGATAATAATATTAATAATAATAATAACAATAATAACATTTATAATAATAATAATAATAATAATAATATAATAAGATTAGTAATAATAATAATAAGAAGAAGTTTAATAATAATACCAATAAAAACTATTAATAATAATCATAATAGTTATAATGGTAATGATAGTCATAATGGAAATAATATTAATATTATTATTTTCAGTCATGTTTTTTACGTGATATCTTGTATCACATATGTTTGATGCATTATAATTATTTATTACCTTGTTTGATTTTGATTACAATGCCATTCATCATTTACTACCTACACTGATCTACTACGCAGGACACAGTTTCACAGTGTGTTGCCTGTGGAATGCGCACCATAGTTGAATATGTCGCGCTATTTCCGTAGAGTTATACGCGAACTAAGTGCTTTCCAAGCAGCGATGGAGCCTAACATTTAGTATACACATGTTCACGCATGCGTGAACATGTGTGTAAGAAAAATATGAGGAAACACGTGTACTGAAATACATATATGAATATGCCCCTGACAAGTAAATCCTTCACGAAATCCACGCTTTTGTACTGACACCGTCTGCCCCTCTCCTTCATATCTTTGAAATGCCCCAATTCCCTACTCCCCACCTGAGCGCCCTGCACTAAGTGTGCCACACAACCCTCTTTTGTGTGTTTGTCGACACAAGGACCCCAAGGATCACTCTCGGACTCCTGGAGGGGCATCCGAAGGAATAGGGAAGGAACGGGAAGGTGAAGAGGAGTAAGACAAGATGAAAGTAGAGAAGAAAGTAATGGGGCAGGAAGGAAAGAGAAGGCGTCCGAAGCAGGATTAGGCACTTAGACGACGGAAAACTGGGCGGGGAGGCCTGGAAGTCAAACAAACAAACAATAATAATATAGTTAATGGAGTCATCCTCTTCAGCATAAACAGGGACACATAATTGCAAACACATATATACATACAGTACATATGGACACACACACACACACACACACACACACACACACACACACACACACACACACACACACACACACACACACACACACACCCACACAGTCTCTGTCTTCCTGACACACACACACACACACATTTTCTTTCTTGTACACACACGCACAAATACACGGACAGTACACTACAACGTTTCCACACACGCAGTCCAGCAATAGTTCTACGAATGTGTCGCTCGACTCTTGCGCGACATTTCTCGCGCCTGAACCCTGCTACCATGCGGGCGTTACAGTTTACCATAAGCCAGATTGTTCACAAAAGTTATCACAACTCGCATCTCTGACAGTCTGGATTCCAGCCAGCTTAGAGAACAGTGGATTCTCAACAGTCCACATCCACATGCTCACCCAAATAAGAGAAAAGATAAAATAATATAAGAAACCCTTGTGTATGGAATTCTTCAATTACGAAAAGGCATTTGACTCTGTACAAATACCAATAGTACTAGAAGCTATTCGCAGACAGGGAATTTAGGAGGTAAATTGTAAAATATTGGAAGATATGCACGAAGATGGGACAGCAACCATCATAAGGAAATCGATAAAATATCAATTAAAAAAAGTATTAGACAGGGCGATACCATCTCACCAAAACTGTTTACAGCTTGCCTTCAGGAAATATTCAAGAAGCTAGAATGGAACAGAAAGGGTATCAAAATAGGAGACGAATACCTAAACAATCTAGGATTTGCAGATTATATTGTTTTCTTCAGTGAATCTGCAAATGAAATGCAGCAACTAATAAAAAATCTGAAAAGAGAATGTCTGAGAGTTGGCCTTAGGATGAATAAGAAAAATATTAAGAT
>NC_061824.1:14483121-14488121 GCF_019202785.1 Penaeus chinensis
AGTAACTGCCGTGGCACTGGATCGCGGTTGATCAAGAAGGGCATCCAATCAGGCAGTTGAGACAGGCGCTTAATGAGACTAACGCCCGTCTCGTCAAAGTATTGCTTATCACAGGAGGCACAAGAGGGAAGACTAGTGTGGACCAGAATGCGACAGAGAGTGTTCAGAGGGCGACGGAGAGAGTAGATCTCCTCAGTCTAGGGCAGGCTGCGGACGGGCAGATGAGGAATCTCTTTAGGAAAGGAGTTGGGGGAGAAGGTACGCCGTGCACTGAATAACGCGACGTGAGAACATGACGAGGGTAGTTCAATTTCGAGAACGAACAACGCAGGCAGTCGATTTCTCCATCCAGGGTCACAAATGCAGAGGGCGTGGAGGAACATTGAGGTGGCAACGCCTCTCTTTACATGGAGAGGATGGTATGAGTAGAAGTGTATGTACATACCGCTATGCATAGGATGGAGGGAGAGTTGTGTCAGGAAATCCGAGAACAGGGCAGGGTCATGAGGCCAGAGAGCTAAGACGTCGTCGACATACCTCAGCCAAACCGACAGATGAAGTGAGATGGAAGGGAGAAGCTCAGACTCGAAGAGTTCCATGAAGAGGTTTGCCAAGACTGGGGAGAGGGGAGAGCCCATGGCAACACCGAATGTCTGAGAGGAGAAGCGACCCTCAAAGAAAAAGGATTTAGACTTCACACACAGACGAATCAGCTGGAGGAAGACGTCGGTGGGCAGAGGAAGACGATCCTCTGCAGGGAGCCTCCTCTGAAGGAAAGTGAGGACGCATCAAGCGGGATCTTGGTGAACAGGGAATGAGAATGGCGGAAGTGAGCAGAGGAGGTGCTAAGAAGGGGAGTGAGAGACTTCACCAGCTAGGACAGGTACGTCACAGATCCCCGGGAAGATATGATCGGGCACGGCCGGCGTATGGGTTTTAGGAAGCCCATGGAAATGAGGGAGTCGAGGGTTGATGGCCTTGAACCTCTGGTAGAGATTCGCCTCCGAAAACAGGCTGCTATCTCCTTCAAGTGACGGTGGAAAGTAGCAGCAATGCGTTCACGGGGGTCGCTGATCAGGTGGGCATAGGTGGAAGCGTCATCCAACAGGTCCCGGGCCTTCTGCAGCTAGGAGGCACGGTCGAGGGCCACCACCAAGTTGCCCTTGTTAGAAGGCAAAATGGGATATCCTCCCTGTGCAAGCTATGAAGGGCCTCATGGTAACGCCTGTTAATGGAAGGGTTAGGATGGAGGAGAGATTCGAGGGCTGGGATGAAAGCAGAACAAAGGAGAGAGATATCAGGCAAAGAGTTCCTATAGGAAGAGATGAAATGGTCAAAGGATGAAATAATGTCGATAGAGGTAAGGGGGTGAAGGTGGAGAGCAAAGGAAAGACCGAAGCCAAGGAGTTGTTGCTGAACAGGGGAGATTGGTTGGTCACAGCATCAGTGAGGGAGAAGCGGGACCAAGGACTGCAGACGGTGAGGTTGGATAGTTTCCGGGAGAGAGAGCAGCCATGGTTGGTGGAGAGGGACCGGGAAGAATCATGAGCAACGTCGGCTATAAGTTGGAAGACATGTCTGGGGAGCCGCTCCTTTAGGAAATACGAACGTACATCTGAACGATAGAAGGCATGCTCGACATCCCTCCTACTAGCACAGATATGTTCAAGAAGAAGAGAACGTGTGTAGTCCAGAAAGGGAGATCCTTCATCTGAGTGTTTCAGTACATTAGAGATCGAGGAAGGAAGCACCTGCTCCTCGAGGCAGTCACGGAGGAAACGAAGTTGGTTCTTCCGTCGGGAGGTGGTGAAGACAGACTCCTCATAATCACGAAAAGCAGGGAAGGAGACAAACAGGATCCATTTTACCATTCTTATATGTATGTGTGCGTACGCGCGCGCGCATAAGTGTGTTATATACATATATATACACAGATATATATGTATAATTATGATAATATAATATATATCAATATCATCATCATCAGCCTGGGTCAATCCACTGCAGGAAGTAGGCCTCTCCCAGTCTTTTCCATCTTTGTCTGTCTTGCGTTTTTTGCTTCCAGTCTTGGCCCCCAATTTTCGTTATTTCGTCGCGCCATCTTGTCATAGGTCTGGCCCTTGACCTCCAGTCTGTTACTTTCTTTGTCCATCTATTGTCCTGTCGCCGACATATATGACCTGCCCATTGCCATTTTTTTTTTTTTGATGCTCCCAAGTATATTTTCTACTTTTGTCTGTTCCCTGATCCACGTCGCCCTCATCCGATCTCTTAGACTAATTCCTAGCATCAACCTCTCCATCCCTCTCTGGGCACTTATTAGTTTCCTCTCCAGTAAATTGGTTGTAGTCCATGTTTCTGATCCATAGGTCATAACTGGGAGGATGCATTGGTTAAAGACTTTCCTTCTTAAACATAATGGCAATGAGCCTCTTAATATTCTACTGTGTTTGCCGAAGGCACTCCAGCCTAGACTTAATTTCCTCTTCTTGTGTTTGTCTGTATGAGTTGCCCTAGGTATATATACTTGTCTACCACCTCTAGTGCTTCACCTTGAACATTTATCTGTTCGAATTGAACTCTTTTTATTGTTCATCCTAAGTCCGACTTTCAGGTTTTCTCTATTCAGATCGTTTATTAGTTGTTGCATTTAATTTGCAGATTCACTGAAGAAAACAATATTATCTGCAAATTGTTCAGGTATTCGTCCTCGATGTTGAGGCCTCTTCCTGGTCCATTCTAGCTTCTTGAAAATTTCCTCATGGCAAGCTGTAAACAGTTTTAGTGAGATGGTATCACCCTGTCTAACACCTTTCTTAATTGGGATTTTATCGGTTTCTGTGTGGAGCTTGATAGTTGCTGTCCCATCTTCGTATATATCTTCTAATATTTTACAATATACCTCCTCTACTCCCTGTCTTCGAATAGCTTCTAGTACTGCTGGTATTTGTACAGAGTCAAATGCCTTTTCATAATAAATGAATGCCATACACAGGGATTTTCTATATTCGTTTATTTTTTCTCTTATTTGGGTAAGCGTGTGTATGTGGTCTGTTGTTGAGAATCCAATGCGGAAGCCTGCCTGTTCTCTAGGCTGGTTAGAATCCAGACTGTCAGAGATGCGAGTTGTGATGATTTTAATGAACAGTTTGTAAGTAACTGAAAGGAGACTTATGGGTCGGTAGTTTTTTAAAACCTTTCTGTCCTCTATTTTATGAATTAACATAATTGTTGCATTTTTCCAGGCTTTCGGAATTTTTCCATTGAGAAGGCATTTGTTAAAAAGAATGGCTAGTTTCACTGTTGCAATTTATCCTGCATCTATTATAAGGTCTATACTAATACCGTCTTCACCTGGTGCTTTCCCTCTCTTTATGCCTTTAAGCACTTTCTTTATTTCTTCTGTTGTGATGTTTAGTACTTCTCTAGTTACCGCGTTCGCTTCAATCCGTGGCTGTTCATTTGCGTTGTATAGATTCCTGTAAAAGTTTTCCACTACTCTTATGATTTCATTTTTATTATATGTCACATCTCCGTCTGGTTTCTTTATTGCATATATTTGATTTCTCCCTATCCCTAGTCTCCTCTTAGCTGTTTTCATGCTAGTACCTGAGATCACTGTTTCATTTATTATTTGAGTATTGGATTTCCGTACATCTTCTCTCTTCTTTTTGTTTATAGTTTTTGTTAGTTCAGCTAATTCTATTTTGCCCCTATTTGACGATGCTTTCATGACCCTACGTTTTTGCATAAGTTAGTTAGTTTCTATCGAGAGCTTACTGCAGTTTTGTTTGACGTTCTTACCGCCTACTTAAAGTGCAGCTTCCTTTATTATGTCAGTAAACTGTTTGTTGATTTGGTCAATGTTGAGATTTTCGTCGCTGAGAAGTGAATATCTGTTCTGGATGTTTATGCTAAATTCTGTCGCTTTGGTCTTCAAGTTAGCTAAGTTTGGCTGCGGTTTTCGTATGAGTTTATTCCTTTCCCTTCTGAGATGTAATTTAATTTGGCCTCTGACCAACCTATGGTCGCTGCCAACATTTACTTTATTAATAACTTCCACATTTTTTACTATATCACGCCTATTTGTAATTATGAAGTCAATTTTGTTTTAGAAATTGACTTCCATGTCCACTTCCGCTCTAGTCTTTTTTCGAAGAATGTATTCATGATACTGAGTGATCGAGCCTCCGCAAAGTCGACTAACATTTGTCCCCTCTCATTCCTAATGCCTACTCCGTGGTTCCCCACTACGGTGACTCCTGTCTTTTTACCTATTTTGGCATTAAAGTCTCCCATAATTATTGTGAAATGGGTTTTTACTCTTTCGCTGGCTAAATGAACATCTTCATAGAAGCTTGCTATTTCGTCATCACTGTGGCTGCAGGTTGGAGCATAGACTTGAACCATCTTTAAGTTGTACCTATTATTCAGTTTTATTGTTACTGAAGCCACTCTTTCGTTTATACTATGGAATTCTACTATATTCTTTTCTAAACGTTTGTGAACTAAGAAACCTACCCCTAATTCTTGCTTGCTACCCTGGGGTTTACCTCTCCAATAGAGTACGTGTCCATCATTTAGTATCTCCTGTTCTTCGCCTAGTCTTCTAACCTCACAGAGTCCTACAACATCCCATTTAATGAAGGAGAGTTCCTCAAGTAATGCTAGTAAGTCGAATTCCGTTCTCATTGTCCTTATATTATATGTGCAAAGGTTCATCACCGTGGGGCGGCCTGTTCTTGGCCGGGGATTCTTAGCACCCTCTGCTCCGGACGATCCTGATATATATATCTGATGTGTGTGTGTGTGTGTGTGTGTGTGTGTGTGTGTGTGTGTGTGTGTGTGTGTGTGTGTGTGTGTGTGTGTGTGTGTGTGTGTGTGTGTGTTTATCTTACCTACTTGATCTTGCCTAGTTGTTTCAATACGGGAGAAGAGCTAAGCTCAGATTGTTGTATAACTTTTTAAATTGATGTCAAATTGTGGCACATATAACGTTA
>NC_061824.1:14498121-14505621 GCF_019202785.1 Penaeus chinensis
TCTTTCTATAGTTGTAATATTATAAGTACTGATATAATCTCGTTAGTGAATCCAAGTCGAATTGTAACAGTAACTATGAATATTATTATATAATTAATATTGTATTGATTATGTACTGATTGCAGGTTTGACCGCATTCCAATAAATCGTGGAGCGAGTTCTACGCAGTGGTATCAATCACCTTGAGTTAACACAAAATAATCTGAGCGCATGAATTGGCGCTTACAATGCTTAACCATCGATTCTAATTCTGACTTCACTAGATCCTGAAAGGCAATGGGAATCGGTCGAACTATGTGAATGGCAAAGGGAATGACGTCCTCGTGAGGCAATTTATCATCTTGAGTGGGACTGTCTGGGGGTCTACCTTGGATACTAGGATATCTCGGAACTTGCCTAGAGAGAATGCACATGCTGCAGAGGTAGGTGCAGCTTGAAGGAGCAGCTCAGCGATTCTATTGATGTATGTAATGGCAAAGATGTCTCCTGCCTTGGAGGAGACATCTTTTAGGTTTCAGGCCACACTGAAGCAATCCTGAGGCAGGAGACATCTGAGATCCGTCAGCGGTGTGTCGTTGTATCAAAGGCCAGAGACTGGGCCTACAGATAGGCAGCTTCTGAGGTGCCAGGTACCAATCATGGTGATATCAACCCGTGTGTCAGGTAGCATCTAAAGTCTTGGGATCCTGTTATCATAGAAGAAATGCATGCTGACAGGCTGTGGAAGCTTGTTAGTAGGGCCAGAACATATGAGATGGGGAAACTCTACCAGAATTGTCATGGCCTTCTTAGTGCTTTTGCAGCACCTGTCATAGAGGCCATTTCTTATTGTAATTGCGACACTGTGTAGCACTGACCAAACGACTGGGACTTCTGGCCCAGTGACCAATACGGCTGCAGCTGTTATAGGCGCCAGCAGAGAGGGGAACCTTCCTGGTCTGTGCTGGCAGTTGCAGAACTAAAGCAAGACTGTGTAGGTAGGGGTTTCTGGGAAGAGGCTGTCTTCCTGTCGTTGCTCCTTCTTAAATGCGGAAACAGGCCGGCACACGAGTGAGTAAATTCCCAGAATGTAAAAGTTACAGTAAAATAGCTGGAGTGGGCAGGCAGCACGTGTAGCTGGAGGGCGGGGGGGGGGGGGGGGGGGGGGCAGTGCACTGTGGCCGTTAACCTCGCTGCTTCACTCAGTGCTCAACCGGTCAGTGACGGGGAGTGAATGTGCCTGTCCCCATCCTGAGGCAAGCAAACAACCGCTCCTTGTTCCCCAAATTTATGCCATAAAATCATAATGCACAAATGAGGGATCCAGGGGTGAACTGAATATTCACTGAGCAATGTAAAATGCACTGAGCCACTTTATCAGTGCACAGAGCCACTAAAACACTGCACAGGACCACTGAAACACTGTACTAAGCCACTGTGCTTCAATCACTGAACACTATAACACGACACTGTAAAGACTTTACCACTGCACTTTAATGCACATTGAAATTTGCTTCGGCCATTAGCGTTGAGAGGTTGAGCAGGATTGTAGTCTCCATTTCATATAGTAATGCTCCCAGAATCGTATACCTCACTGCGCCATGTTTATTGTTTCTGGTAGGTTATTTTAATGAAGGGAACTATCTTGGAGTGAATAGAGGTGAAGAATACAGAAAAGCGCCGTGTGTGACAGCCAAGGGCATGAGTTCGAAACGACCTCTGGCTTTTGAGATGTACATATACAACTACATTGTATATGTACATATGAGATGTACATATACAATGTGTATATGTAATTAGATAATTAACGCAAATGTATATATATAAATATGGACATGTGAAAATAAAGGGAACACAATGTTATAGCAAATAAAGAAACTATAATGCACTAGTGTCTGCACGTATAAATTTCACATCCTTATATATATATATATATATATATATATATATATATATATATATATGACTTAGGCAACGCCAACTCAACTGTTAACGTTAACGAAAAGTCTTAACAGTTCAGCAGCTGTTAAGGTTTTGTTGCCGGTTCTTTCCAAGTGTGACGTCATTGTTATGGCTCCACCCATCGTCTGTGATGCGTGTGTGCAGAGCATATTCAACTCAGAAAAATGGCCGTTAGGGACTATATTTTTTATCAATGCCTATTAAGCTGTCTGTCATAAGTGAAGATTATAATGAAAAATATTTTATATATTATCAAACAATCATTATTTATAAAGGTATTGCGAAGAAAGAACAGGAACATGCTAGATAACTCTGAAAACGATTACTACTCTCGGTATATACTGTGTTTGAATGAATTTCACTTGACTTCATATTCACACATACCTTACGGTGTTTTTACATTAAATGCAAATAATGGTTATGAATGAACATTATACATTTTCACGTGAAAAAAGTTAATCCAAACATTTAGATGAATGAACATCATTTATTCACAAAAAGTCTTTATCGACGGATATTTTCTCGAATGCCTAGAAACGGACATGGCTGACGAATGCTCTTCCCATGGAAAGGCCTCGCTCTCTCCAGCCTCTGGAAAGTTGATATTCACAGGACAAAACAACAGTATGGAAGTGCACGAGACTAGAGATGGGGATTATACTGAAAATAAGATATTGAGATAATTAACGCAAATGTACTTCCAATGCAGAACAGTTAATACAATAATAATAATAATTATTATTATTACTTGCACTTAGATTGTGGTGCCACATATATCATTTTATAAAAATGGAGGTTGTCCATTTTGACCCGTTTTCCCTTATGAGCTGGAATTGCTTTAATGAAGAGCATGGTAATCACCCTCACTGTAACAGTGAGGGTGATTATATACATGCACACATACACACGCGCGCGTGTGTATATGTCTGTGTGTGTGTGTGCGTGTGTGTTATTATTATTGTTATCGCACTCTAGATTATTCTCTTTACGTTGTTCCCATGGTGGTCTGTGTGAAGTGAGGATGTATAACAGTTTTCCAGATTACTTCTTACGGCTGGCAGTGGTACCATTATCCAATCAGCATCTACTACGAGCACTTAGATCAGCCTGATCAGCCTGGTTGTGAGCTCAGTTCTTTAACGCTAAAAGTCAAACATGTGGATTTATTATGCTCACTCCACTGCACAATCGTATTCACATTATTCTATATACCAACTCACTATTTGTGATTATTATATCTTCGCTGTTCTTCATTCCTTTAATGTTTCAAATTTGAACCTTCGGTTACTTAACTTTTCTCATTGGATAACCTCTGACGGAGAGGGAGCGAGTGAGCGAGAGATATATAGATAGAGATAGATAGATAAAGAGAGAGAGAGAGAGAGAGAGAGAGAGAGAGAGAGAGAGAGAGAGAGAGAGAGAGAGAGAGAGAGAGAGAGAGAGAGAGAGAGAGAGAGAGAGCGAAATATATATATATATATATATATATATATATGTATATATATATAGATAGAGAGAGAGATGGAGAGAGAGAGAGAGCGAGAGAGAGCGAGAGAGAGCGAGAGAGAGCGAGAGAGAGCGAGAGAGAGCGAGAGAGAGAACGAGAGAGAGAACGATATATATATATATATATATAGATAGATAGAGAGAGAGAGAGAGAGAGAGAGAGAGAGAGAGAGAGAGAGAGAGAGAGAGAGAGAGAGATGGAGAGAGAGAGAGCGAGAGAGATGGAGAGAGAGAGAGCGAGAGAGAGCGACAGAGAGCGAGAGAGAGCGACAGAGAGCGAGAGAGAGCGACAGAGAGCGAGAGAGAGCGAGAGAAAGAACGAGAGAGAGAACGAGAGAGGGAAAGAGAGAGAGAGAGAGAGAGAGAGAGAGAGAGAGAGAGAGAGAGAGAGAGAGAGAGAGAGAGAGAGAGAGAGAGAGAGAGAGAGCGAAAGAGAGAGAGAAAGAGAGAAAGAGAGCGGGAGAGAGAGGAAGAGAGAGAGAGAGCAAGCGAGAGAGAGAGAGCCAGAGAAAGAGAGAGAGAGATTGTTTTTATTGTTAAAATCATTAATACTATCGTTATTATTGTTATATAACAATCCTCCCTGACCTGGCCTCGAACCTAGGTCACTCCGGGTATGAGAACGGAGAGCCAGTACTAAACCAATCATGCCACACGACCCACTAAAAGGAGTGTGCAACTAGGATCTAACTAGTTCCAATATTATTATTGTTGTTTTTCCTGTTATTGTTGATGTTATCATCACCATCATTATTATTAAAACAAATATAATTCGAATAACAATTATAACAATTGTTAATATTATAATTATTACAAATACGATTATTACTGCTACTATTCAGTGTTCATAGAAATATCCTGGAACTTTGTATGTCGAGTATATACATAAAAGCATGAAGATTGCATTTCTGTCCGAGGCACTTGAGATCATTATTGTACTTATTACCACTATCAGCACTATTTCCATTTTTATCATAAGAATGACGCCTATTAACATCATCATTATTATTTCCTTTTCTTCTCAATACTATAATCATCAAATCACCCGCTTCATGGTTGTCCTTGTGACAAGCCGGAAGGACGAGACAGCCAAGGGAGCGAGATGTGACAGACTGGCATTTCCACAAGTCGGCGGTTCAGCACCACCTGCCTGCCGTCTCGGCCGGCCATTCAGCCGAATTACGTCCGAAATGCTTCTCCATTTTTCCTCGGCGGTTCCATTCACCAGGCAAATGGAGGGCACACAGCAGAATTGGGAAAAGGAAAAGGAAAGGAGAGAGTTGGAGGAGATGAAAAGTGAGTAGGAAAAGGGACAACTTGAACGAGAATACGAACAATAAGAACTAAGATAAAAAACAACAACGACGAAAACAACGAAAGTAACAGCAACATCAATAACAAAAACAACCACCACCACTGTTACTACTACTGTCACAACAATAGCAACAACAACTACTAATACTAATACTATTATTATTACTACTAATGCTACAACAGCAACAACAACCACAACTACTACTATTACTAATCCTACTACTGCTACTACTACTAATATTACAACAACAACAAAACAACCACAACTACTACTACTACTATTACTATTACTATTACTACAACTACAACAACAATAACTACTACTACTACTATGACTATTACTACAACTATATATAATGTATTTATGCATACACTATATATATGGATATATATGGATATATATATATATATATATATATATATATATATATATATATATATATATGAATACACAAACACACACACACACACACACACACACACACACACACACACACACACACACACACACACACACACACACACACACACACACACACACACATATATATATATATACATATATATATATATACTTATACATACATATAATATATATATGTATATATATAATGTATATATACATACAATTTTATATATGTGTATGCGTGCGTGAGTATATGCATATATATATATATATATATATATATATATATATATATATATATATATATATATATATATATATTTATATATATAAATATATATATATATAAATAGATATAGATACATATATATATGTATATTTATATATATGTATATATAGATATTTATTAATTTTCTAAGTGGATTCCAGACAATAGTTTTTACTTGCACCATGAAGAAGTAGATGCAATCCCGGTGTAGGTCTGACTACCTCTGGCTTCCCTCACCTCCCCGATTTCACACCAGAGTGCCACGATTTGGCCCAGGTAGCAAGGCGTGCGTCAGGGCCCAGGAATATACAAGGGGGTTGCACTTCTCCTTAAGGTGCAATATTCAGGAATATTGCAAAATCCGAGAATACGGTAGGGCATCTAAGCATTTACTAGATATATATACTGGTGGAGGCTCCGCAATTCAGTCCCAGGGAAAAGTGCGGGGAGCCATGCAATTGCAAACCGTACTATTAAACTGCGCGGGCAAGCCCCTTCCCTGGGGACTCCCGCAGGGACGGTTGGTACACTTGATGCATCCCGCGCGCTGCAGTTTGTACGCCTGATGCTGGCTTACGTTTTACAGCCAAATTTATAGTTAGGTTTTCGTGAAAGATAGTGTCAAATCCGATTACTGGAATGTCAATTGTCATTTACAATTGTCATTGTCACAATCGCTCTCAAAACCTTTGATCGTACGGAAAATTTCAGGGTTACCAACATCAGCAACTATTATATTTCATTATTAATAAATCAGCAAGGACTCCATATTTCTTATTTTCAGACTCGTGTCAACTCCCCTGCCTTGTAGTTTTAACTCATCTAACCTTAACTGTTAATTCTTCATAAATGTCAACTTAAAATCTCCCCAAGACACACACACACACACACACACATACATACATACATACATACATACATACATACATACATACATACATACATACAAACATACATACATACATACATATATATAAATGTGTCTTTATGTATATATTGTGTAAACCTATATGTTTATTTATATACATAGGCATATATATATATATATATATATATATATATATATATATATATATATATATGTAGGCTTTGCGTTTATTTAAACTTTCATCTATAACACAAGCAGCGATATATATTTCCGCTAATGCACTCTTTCTAACGATTATTGTGGATTAACGTGGATATATCGAAAGTTATATGGTAGATGAAAGTTTAAGTTAACAAGACATGTAATAAATGCAATTCAGGCCGAGTCCGAGAATACATTTGGACGCATATACACTCATATATGGATATCCATATATATATTAAGAGCAAAATAAAAGTTCTTCTGAATATATATATATATATATATATATATGTGTATATATATAAATATATATATATACATATATAAGTATATATACATACATATATATATGTGTGTGTGTGTGTGTGTGTGTGTGTGTGTGTGTGTGTGTGTGTGTGTGTGTGTGTGTGTGTGTGTGTGTGTGTGTGTGTGTAGGGATGAGAGTAATTAAAATAAAGCGATTATTGTAATTTCTGAAATCTGCCATAAAACATCGCAAAACCTATGGGTAAGCTTTCCGTCGGTACAGACCTCCCGAAATGGTGCATCATTAGTCTTTAAGAAATAACTATATACATATTTGTTTTACACCATACAGTAAAAATAAGAGCCGTATTCTATATCGACGGGACAAGCCGTAAAACTTTAATAATACGGAGAAGTGTGGGGGGAGCAGGTTGTGGGGAAAGCCTGCCCTGCACGGACGTTTAATGATACGGCCGTTTATCCAGTTTCTTGAGCCTCTGGTTCCTGATTTCCAGCCAAGCAAAATATGCTTTGATTCGAAGTTGAGTCTGTGTGGCACTTATATATATTCACATGAATTTAAAATTTCAAGATGACTGTTGATAGGTATACAGTTTTATTACAATGAAGGAACGTACGTCTTCGGGGGTGGGCTTTCCCTAGAAATAGCTCCCCCCGCCTTTTTCCGTATTTTAAAGTTTTGTGGGTGTTGCTCGCCCCGCGGGCACCCGCATAGTATTGGAACCAATG
>NC_061824.1:14533121-14535621 GCF_019202785.1 Penaeus chinensis
GCTTAAGCCCTAGCCTTACATTATTTAACGGACGTAACAGTGGGTCTCACTGGCTCAAAAAGTTGCCGAACGAACTAACGTCGGAGCGCGGATTTATTAGGCATATACGCAACCCCAAGTAATCAGGCATTCTGATACTATGATAAGGGGAAGATCCCTGGCGCTATATAGAAATGTAAGTAATTCGCGTTACAAGCTCCGCTCGAGCGCCGATAGAACGTGTCACCAATGAACATACAACGGATGCTAGCATTATCCTATAATGTAACAGTCCCGAAAACAATATACAGGAAATGCCAGCCGTTTCTCACATTCATTTCACCGAGTCAATCACTCAGAGTGAAAGTGGGGTCAGGTCACACAGCTGTCCCAAGCAGATGTGACTGATAGCTTTCACTCGGAGGTCAGGTCAAGACGGGAAATGGGTAGTGAGAAAGAATAATGATATGATGTTCATGAAAACAGTAAAATCATGAACGCGCTAAATTCGTTGCAATTGAAACAATATACTCTCTAATCACGAGAAAAAATTAAACAAATACGCAATAAATGAACGATGTTCCTATTGTTTGAACCCTTACTGTGATCACAGAGTAATGTGATCTGAGGTCAGAAATGGAGAGCGTACCATTTGCTGTCAATTAGCACTTTAAACTAACAAAACCAGCGTGAGCGTAACTGCACATACAGCTTAACACATTTATGGGGAAGATAAAAGAAAGGAAAAATGGCCCAAATATGTACTCACAACAGGTTCTGAAGACTTTTGCGTGTGTGGGAGCGATTTGGTCCGAGCGATAACCAGATTTTGGAGACTGTGAGTCCATGTTGTGTGCCAAAAGGACACAACGAACCACCCTGCCACCACTTATGTAAAGGCTCTATATGAACGCCTTAAACATATGGTTTAGCAGGAGTAGTGAGAGGTACGGTTGGCTTAACCTTTTTTATTCAGAAGCGTAAGCAACACAGATAATTCACACGGATACAAGTCTGGGTAAGGCTTAGTGCTGGGTCAGGTCAACCTGGAGAAGGGCGCGGCCGCTGGCTCAGCAGCCAGCCCTGACCCGACAAGCGGTCGGCAGGAACTCTCTGAAGTGACTCTCCTGACCTGGGTCATCCTGAGCCTTAAGTACTGGTGGGTGGCGTGCTCGTGGGGGCGCCTACGGTGGGCATGCCAGCGTGGCAGCCCCGGCCGTGTGAAGCCACGCGTATACGTGCTTCTGTACACCAGGTGGGAGCTATTTATACATACATATACTCTCTCTCTCTCTCTCTCTCTCTCTCTCTCTCTCTCTCTCTCTCTCTCTCTCTCTCTCTCACTCTCACTCTCACTCTCACTCTCACTCTCACTCACTCACTCTCCCCCTCTCTCTCTCTATCTCTCTCTCTCGGCATTTACATAAAGAACTCAATTACATCGAAAGTGATTGATAACAATAGTGACAACTCCTGTGTTGAATATCTTAGTATTAAAATATTTCTAGACGGTAAAACTATCACCATCATTAATGTATATAATCCACATGATAGTGAGGTGGTACCTAAACCTCCTGACTGCATGATACATTCTGATACTGTCTTATTGTGTTGGGATTTTAATGCTCGCCATCCTCTCTTGGGTTCCGAGGGAAGTACCATTGGCAAAAACGGTAAGGCTTATTATGACTATCTCCAAAATACTAGTGACCCCATACACTTATTATGCCCCTTCGAAAAAACTCATTATTTGGGAGGTAAATTGGACTATATAGCTCTATACAATCAGCACACACTACCAAGTACTGCGAAAGTCATCCCATTCTTAGTTAGTGATCACTGGGCATTAGGTATAACTCTCCCTTTTTGCAAAAGAACCTCACCCCAGCCACGCCTTAGATACCACCTTACTGCTAAATATCATGATGAATTCATTGAAAAAATTGCCTGCTGGTATGAAGACTTTACTCCTACCAGCTTGGATCACTTTAATGAAACTCTCTGTCAGCAAGTTGGCAATATCATTACTCAAATACAGCCCAAAAGCCCTGCCAAGCACAGATCTTTATCCTCCAGAGGTAGACATGCACAACAACTGAACAAGGACCCTGAGATAAAACTGCTTAGGAGGCTCATACGATCTACAGTAAGTCAGCTACGACACTTGGGGAAAAAACCTTACTTAGCTAGGGATCTTGTGTTTTTTAGTAAAAAGATCAATGAGATAATAACACGGAAACGGGAGGATTTGTTTTATGCCTGGCCAGAATCAGTTGACTCCATAACAACCATGAGTAATGTATTGAAGGAAATCAGCAAGATTAAAGGCAATACATGCAGTATAACACCCCACCCACATCCAGAAAGGGTAGCCTCATCTCTCCTCAATAAAGGGTGTGAGGATTCTTCTCTTGATAGTCTTCCGTTATCCATACGCAAGTGCTCCCTTAAATTAGGCCATAAAAACGAAATTGACTATCAGTGCCACCTCTTAGATGAGGCTGATGCACCATTTACAAGG
>NC_061824.1:14543121-14553121 GCF_019202785.1 Penaeus chinensis
ATGTTAAGATCAGAGTCGGGGGGGGCACACCGATGTCCACTTGGGAGTGTTTGTGTGTATATACATGTATATATATATATATATATATATATATATATATATATATATATATATATATATATATATATATACATATATATACATATACATACATGTATGAATTTATGCCTGCATATATATATATATATATATATATATATATATTTATATTGTATATGTATGTTTATATATATGTATATATATACATACACACATGTTCATATATAGTTAAATACATGTATACATATACATATGTACACACACACACACACACACACATTATATATTGTTAATGCTGCGTATATTTAGTATTTTTGTGCGCTCCTCGACGAAGCTTTTAGTGAAGGGGAAATCCCCAATAAGTATAACATAAATGCATAGTCCTACTTGACCGTGAGCTACACAAGAACGCCTTGCCATATGAGATATGCCTATAAATTAGTACAGGAAACACTAATATATAAGTTAAAACATAGCTCCGCGTGAATGTCAACTGTAAGGTCTGCACTAGCAAAAGCATCATTGTTGGCTTTGTGTTAAAAAAAAAAAAAAAGAAACTTGAATGGTGCCAGGAAGATTCATCTACATATAAAAGGACGTCAATTGGAGGTCACTATGCCACATGTTAGGTTGGGGTAGATTAGGTTAATCTAGGTTAATTTATGTTAGATTGGGCTTGGTTGGGTTTGGAAAACTTTTTCTAGAGGGGGATGGCGAGTGAAGTGAGCACCATCAGTGGGGGGTTCGGCTCTGTGAGCCCCTCGAGGACCTTTTGAAAAATCAGCTATTCTATGGGTATTCTTATACTATAACCCGAGTTATATAGGTGTAATTTAGGAGAGAAAATAGCAAAGACCTTTTGAGGGAAAACGGTTAAATACGAATGCGAACTACATTTTCATTGGAACTTAATTTCCGACAGAAATAAAGGCCACATTCTTTTAGAATGCATCTAAACTGAATTCTATTGAAATACAAGTTGCACTGCAAGTTTCTGTCCGAGGATTAATATTTATTAATACTTTTTGGAAGTTATCTTATATTGTAGGTTTTTTTTTTTTTGGTTTTTTTTTTTTGGGGTTTTTTATCTCAGCAATGGTCACCATATGTAGTTCGGTGATATTTCGCATTTCGTTATCTATTTTATCAATCTCTTCTAAAGTCTCGTATCATTTTCATTCTTATTTTTGATAACCATTGTCATAAAGTAACTAGGTATTTATTAATTAATCTATTATCATATCATTACATTTATTAAGCAGTACATTTTATCAGGAAGAAATTTGTTTCGAAGTGTAATGCATATCACTATCATTTTATTTTTATATATATACACTTTTGCATTGATGTTTTTTGTTCTTATTAGTTTTATCATTATCATTATTACCATTATCAACATTATTATCATTCTTGTTAATATCATCATTACAGTCATTACTATCGTTTTCGTTTTAAATAAATTATTATAATTACCATTACCCGTTATTGCCAAAATTATTATTACTATAACTATGCTTATCATTACCATTATTATCATCATAATCATTGTTATTATTACTATAATTTTATTATCATTATCACGCTTATTAATGTAATGATTATTGTTATTATTTATTTTAATCGTCACTATTACTATCATCATCATTATAATTATTATGGTTATTATTATCATTATCATTAATGTCACTGTTGTTGTTGTTGTTAATATTACCAATATCATTATAATCATTATTGTTATCTTTATTATCATCATTATTAATATTGTTGTTACCCCGTTCGAATGTAAACACAACCAGCTGTTGCATGAGCAACATAAAAGCCCAGTGGTCGCACACGAATTATTTTAAATATTGTTGGAATTGGGCTTGGCTTGTAGTTTGGAAATATATATACATACATACATACATACATACATATATATATATATATATATATATATATATATAGTTCAATCAGTCAGCCCTTTCTGATCAAAAGCAGCCACTTTCGCGCATGCGCGGTATGCTGGTGTGACATCATAGATACATCCTAACATTTGCCACAGTACCTGAAAGGCCAGTAGCCTCGCTGCTCACTGCTCCTCTGACTATATGTACACTATGGACCCATCGGGTCCTATCTAACTCGAAAGTATCCGAAGCAGACATTGCTGAGAGTTATGAGGAAATAAGCTACCACAACATAGACACCGCGGCGCACTGACGCCGGAAGCTATCACGCCACACCATGCCAATTCCGCCAAACCCCCAGTAACCTAGACTTCAGATAGTAATAACAACCCCTCTTTTCCTGCTTCGAAGTCCTCTAAGCAGAGAGTCCTGCAATACAACGTCTCATCACCTGCAAAGCCCGAGACACCCTCAGGGGAGAGTTGTGACAATGCACACACATTCATCACCTGCATTTATTCCCAGGGAAAAATACACTAAGCATTTGTTAAAAGAGACTCCGTCAGTTGATACCAAGTTATGGTGGTTGACTGCGGTGAACAGAGCCTTCAGTCTCGATCATAACAAGGTTGAAGTCAAAATGTCACAGATAATATATCGCTTCATTTATATTTCTCGCCTTCGCACAGACACTGTCAACAGTGTAACAAAGGGGGGGTTCCTGTCCCTCCTCACACGTTCCCCATACGAACTGATCCAGCCTTGGGCAAGGAGCTCCTGGGCATCCAATCAGTTTGTCGTTTCCATCACAGCTCTCACCCTTTTAGTGATAACTTGGAGCCTTCCTCAGCCACCACAACTGAGTATCACCTTCAGCTTTTTTCCCTTATGAGCAGCTGTGGTGCTTTTGAGGCTGGAATATTAGAATACCATTCTGCGGCCAGTTACTGTGCTTGATGTTCAAGTCCTCAAGACTTGCTCCTACTTCTGCTTCTAACTTTGGCATAGCCTTTGCCATCCCCACTAGACACCTCGCTATGCAACACACCTATATGTATACATTCATCCTAACCACCGCCGCCCCATGGTCCCGTCTCCACTCTGTCTCGGAATCTGTGCGAGTGACTTCACTACATGATGCCGTTTCTGTAGTAAAAACTCGCATTGCATCGCTTGCAGAGCGTTTTGATATAATCGAAACTTGCCTCAATGGTATGGTTAGAACAGGCTACACTAGATAACACTCATTTCAGTTGTTGAACCACAACAGGTTGTGATTAGCACCATTTCCAAGCTCAATGAGAAGCTGGATTACATTTCTACCCCCCCACCCCACACATACACACACAAGATGTGTTGACCAATGATGCCTGCAGCATCCCTGCTGCTCATGCTACTAGAACTACTTGTGTCTCCACCACTGAGCCCTTGTCAACACCGCCACCCCTGCCACTACACTTCATTGGTTGGTCACCGTCGCTACAAGGGAAAAGTTCAGTAACCAATGAATCCAACACATCCAACCCCTGAGCATCTTCACCAGTATCAGTTCTTAAGAGTTGATCTGGTTGCTCTACAATGTTCAATCCAAATAAATTCATGGCAAAACTTATGGTTAGCATTAACCATCAGACTAGTGTTGGCACCATGTGACAGGGGTGTGAGAAAAACAGTCACAAGCCTGTAACCATCTAAAACACATACAAGATGCTCTCTCCACTCGAAAAACTCATTGGATGCTCTGTCTAACTGCTGCATTGCTGGAGACTGATGAAGATAATGTGGTCATAAGTGACATCAACGTACCCTTCCGGGGGTCCATGCCATACTCTCAGTGAGTTTACTTTATGAATTGTTTTTTCACACAGATGGCTACACTTGTTCTAAGTCACCAATGAGCCAATTATGAGTCCTGCCTGTATCGCCACTTTGATTTTCGAAAATAATTTACATTATCTTATATTCCTGTATCTAACGTTGATAACATTATTGCAGTTGTGATGTTTATAATTAAAATAACACCATCGATATTCATAGCATTAGAGAAAAAAAAATCACACCAGTTCAAGTAAAGGGGAAATTGAGTAAGGTCACAAAGTCTACTAATTGACTCCTTTGTGGCTGAGCACTAGCAGAGCCATCTATGTGAAAAGACATTTCACAAAAAATAAGCAGCATTTAGTTAAGCAGTCCTCCATGCAATCCTGGAAGTATCTGACAATTCACTTCTCCAGCTATATAATCTATGCTTCTGCCTGGGATACACACCACAGGCCTAGACCCGACCTGTTTCCTTCACCTGCTTTTACAAGGTATTTAAATACATTCTCCTTTCATGTCTTATGTTTCAGTTAAAGACAAGCTTTCACTCAAACTGTTTGGCTTCCTCCCCTGTGGAGAACACGTCACACCTCATGGAGCTGTACACTCGTCTCTCCTCCACCACTATTGTGGCATTTATTGATTTGAAAAGTGCATTTGACATTGTCAATAAATATAGTATCTTGGATCTACTCATTGATTTTGCCTTAAAAGGAAATCTGAGGTGGATATGAGGATACCTGGGAAATGGAACTCGTGTTCTGTTTAAGGGGTGTAGGTATTTCACAAGAAGGAATCAGTCCCTTTTTATTCAATATCCTCACAAATCACTTTCTCTCCCTACTCCTTATCATCAATAAAACAACAAGTACTTGCTAAGCAAATATGTGTATTCATTCAAGTTGCCCACAAAATATACGATGCTCATTGTGTTCCTTCCATGTCGCATCTACCTTGTGTGGACTCCAGGTAAGAGCAGAGTCCTCATTTTCCACCCTGAAAGAACACTGCTAGAATTCATAAAAAGGGACATCATACTATAATGCACAAAGTACCTTTACCTTGGGGCACTTGTACAGATTACACCTTCAATTCCAGCAAGACCATGTGTGCATCCTATCGTCTAGAAGCTGCTGGCCAGTTTGTAGCAACATATGACTCCCCTTAAGTGGCTAACCAACTATGTTGCAAGTAATTTCCTATCAACGGAACCATTTATTTGATAAGTTGATTATCTGTCTCCTGCACACTGTCAACTCTCCAAAACAATTTTACAACCAGTTGAAAATGTTCAAAACCAGGCAATGAGACTCCTCTTAGGCTGTCCTATCTCAACCAGAATTATCAACATACAACAAGAACTCCATCTTATGCCACTTGCTGAGAGAATATACTCCAATCTTACACCTGTCTCCCCACTATACACACATTATTAGGACCTCACTAAATGTAATGCACCTCGCCCTCTCCATCGGCCTGGTGGATATACTTTTGTCAGAAATGTCTGCTCAAGCCTTCAGGCTATTGACATCAACATTGTAGTGGAGAACATGGACCCTGGTCTCCCTGGCAGATGCCCATACCAACAGTCACCAACATGTCAGCTCCAAAAATATTGGAAACCAATGCAAAACTGTCTTCTCTCAATGTAACCTACTGCCTCTACACTGACAGATCCTTGCAGGGAAATGGGTAGTGCTGGATGCACTGTGTTTTCCCATAACAAGGGGTCTGGACAGGCTGTTGATTCCCCAACAAAACTTCAGTATCATGAGCCAAATGTAACTTTACTGCCATGAACGGGTTGATAGTATGTAACTCACAGTTTGCACTTTGTGTACTTTCATCTGCCAGTCCTTCACACCAACAAGCTGTCACACAAATCCTCTGTCAACTGGCGACAGCCCTCACAGGTGATGCACTTTCTGTGGGTCCCCACCCACATAAGACTTCTCGCCAAATTGCAGGCTTGAGAGAAAATCAACGGTGTCTGCTGATTTTCTCACAAGGAATGCCTGCGATTGGGACCTGCCAACTGCTGGTATAGCTACTGCTTCCCTCCCATGCTACAAGAAAATGGTATGCCAAACTGCATTCTCCTGTCCTCGCCAACGTAGTAATGCTGTGAAGGGTTCTACTGTCAAAATTCAACATTATTAACATTTTCTTTATCTTCGACACAAGTACCGACAGAATGGCTGAAGTATGTAGTGAGCTCGAGTCTCAGGCTTGGATACCGATGAGTGTGTCACACAACTTGCACTCTTTATGAAAGCTGTGTCACACCCCGAATGCCAACACTTTGCAACATTACTGCCTTTAGTGTCCCACGGTTGCACAGTACCTCATAAACGGTCGGTATTAAATGTCAGTAGTTATTTGCTAATGGACAACCATTCAGAATTCTGATGCAGCACCCACACTTTGGAGGGTTCTACGTTATTTAAGATTCTGTGTGTATTTTCTTCTTTCTTTTGATTGGTGAGACCTGTAACAAGTTCTCTATAACTGCCCTGTATCTGTCGCTCTCTGAGTGTAATAAATTATTATGTCATCGTTATAATTATTACCAGTATCATCATTATTAGTGTTATTGTAACCAATATTATCATTATCATGGTGATAATAATGAATGGTAATAATCATGAATCGTTAATATCATTCTTATCATCATTGTCAATGGCAAGTAAAATAATGGTAATAATAATGACTTACTATTATCATTATTATTCTCATTACCATTTTTATCACTACCATAATTATCATTTTTATAACTATCATCATTATCATTTTCATTACTATCATTATCATTACCATTGTCATCATAAATTTTGCTGTTAGCTATTATGTGTAATCAAATATTTTTTTCCTACTGATAATGAATGTAAAAATTATCAATATTATTAAACAAAAGACGGTGATGTTTACTGACTGGTGACCTGTGGCCAAGGTACATATAATCAGGTAGCTCCACTTCCATTTAGCCTGTTGAAACCAAAAATTAAGCTGACTTTTCCCAAGAGTAGTCTGACAGCTGTTAATATGGTAAGGAACTCTTCACTATCATTTTACTTCTGGTAATTATAACAATATAAAATAAATTATACAAAAAATATGTTTCTAGTTATATCTGGATCTCCCAGTGAACTCTCATTGGCTCATCACCTCGTTCTACTTTTGACCCTGTCAGTCTCTGCGATATTTCATGGTAATGTTGTTTTTTTCAGTGCAATTCTTTGAAAATGATTCGGTAATAACAAGAGTAGATGATTTCCCTACAGTTATGCTATATTTTTTATTTGTTTAAGTATGTAACCTAACCTGTCTGAGATATGTAGGTGCCTTCCGTATCTTCACACTCGCAAACAAATAAACACATACACAATTTATCTATGTGTATGTGTGTGAATGAATATATATATATATTTATATATATTCAAAGTGTCTGGTTCTGAGATTAAAGTGTACAAACAAACAATTGTAAATACGAAAACGTAAATAATAACGATGTATACATAGCCACAAAATGTAACTGAAAACCAATCATATAATGTATGCAATAAAAATAAAATAACATGCATAAACAATAACAGCCCATATGGTAAAACTAGCCAAAAATGTGTATGTAGAGAGGGAAGCTCTATTGGGTGAATAAGGTGGTTGCAGTGGTTGTATGGTTTAGCTCAGGTTTCATCTTCTGTACAAGCAGAGATTCTGAGATGATAAGATCAAGGCGGGAGGAATGTGAGTACAGAATATTAAAATCTGTTTTACAGGAAGGGTGCCATGAAGTTGGGAATGTTCTCTTATTGCCGAGAAAGATGGTTTACTCAGCGGAAGGCCAGGATTTGCCTTGGTGTTCTAGGATGCGGTGTCGTAACGATCGTGAGCTTGGCAGCAAGGAGGTAAATAAGTAGACTACGTTAGAAAACAAGTCAGAGTTACATCTCAATGGTTGTTTTGGAAATTTGACTATATTGCTAGTGTTAATGAAGACAAAAGTGAATTTAATCTGGGGGTAACATTGAAACAGGAAAACATTTCGTCATGAAAGGTTGACTAGTTGCTACACAGATTATAGGTTCGAGTGATTAGAGTTTTGATCCTGTTGATTTTGTATAAATATGGAATGTAACTGAGGAAGTGAAGTCGGAGGCCAGTGAGAGTTGGCTTTCGGTAAATGCTTGTCTGGAAGGTGTCATTCTTATAGGTTATTAGCGTGTCCAAAAAACGGTAACTGATTGCTTTCCTGTATCTAGCAGGTAAATTTGATCCTTGGGTGTTTTGAGTTGAGATAGTTTAGAAAAAGGTTTACGTGTGATAGGTGTTTGAAAAGGAGAAAGGTATCATCGATATATCGACAATAATGAAGCCAGTTTTGAAGGGAAGCATAAGTGAACAATGTCTAAACATCAAAACTTGCCATAGTGATGGATGGTTGAAGCTTCATGGGTGTAATTTCATTTACAAAGGTAGAATTTTCAATTATGTATTAATTGTTAGTTAGAGGATATATGTCAGGAACAAGGGATTTTGCAGTTATAGTTAAAAACACCAATCGAAGAAATAGTGGGCCATAAGAGAATGTTAGATTTATGAACTTTGGGGAGCTCATAGAGTAGACCATGTCTGGAGTCAGAAGTAATAAGAAAATTATAAGTGCTTTTATTGATGGATGCTTAAATGTTCTGGAGTAGTCTTTTTAACTTGTCTTCAAGATATAATAGATAAGTTGATACCTCAGTAGTAATTCGTTTGAATTTCGTGTGGTCACTGAGAAAGATTTTTTGTTTGTAGTTAATATTGTTGAAAATGACAACATCCCTAACTTTATCTGGTTTGGTAATCAACATTGTTTTGCTAATCCTAAGTGTCTGTAGAGGAGATAGGGGTGGCTTTGAATCACGTGCCTGTTTAACCTGACGTGAAATTTCTTGAAAGTGGTGTTGGCTATTTATACTGTTAGTAACATTGTTGAAGTTGTTTCTATAAATGTAATTTTTTTAAAGATTATTATATACTTTTATTTTAATATAAATAAAACATGTGGAAGGTGACTTTGGTCAGTGGCAAACAGTAGTCCAAGCCAAGAGATTGTAAATCTGTCTGAAAAAATTAATAACTTTGTCCTTATTCACTTTCTTCTGAACATTAATTCCTAGACTCAAGAGTATTTTGTTCTGGATAGTGTCTACTCTACATAGTTTATCATCTACTTTATCTTTGATTATTCTGGAAATGAAGTCCAGTGGAGATAATATAGTTTTACAGAGATACATTGTCATTTAGCTTTTTAGTGGTTGCAATTTCTTTTTTAATTTGCATAGTGATTTCCCGGTCAGAAGCACACGATACCAAGAACGAAATGTCAAGGTGCGTGTAAACAAGGGGTTGCGAACACGGAAATTAACATAATTGGGTGTAACATAATTTTTACGAAGATTAATGTCTCTGGAGCTTTTTTGAATGGAAGGAAAGTTTCTCGGTTCTTCTGAAGGTCTTAAGTGCCGTCTTGTCATACTTGTTTCTGATATACTCTGTAATGGATTTACCCCTGAGGCGTCGTATCGTAAGTATGAATAAGCAGACTAATACATTAGTGAAGATATCATGTTGATTAGACGTTTCGAAGGTAAAACTAAACCTCCATCATCAGTACTGTCAAAAACAACCAATGGAAATGACCTTCCCTCTCAACCACTCATTTTTTATTAATTTTCACATATTGGTTGTTATTATTTATGTATGTTATTTTATTTCATTTATATGCTTATATTATATGATTATTTGATGTTTTCGCGTCTATTTATCTATCGTTATTCTTTATGTTTTCGTATTTACAATTATTTGTATACTTCAAATTTAGAACCAGACACCTATAATTATTATTTTCTAATTGACTTTTCCAATGGTATATAAATAGACAGATAGATAGATGTAGACATAAAAGTAGATAGATAGATATTTTCTAGAACCAGTCAAATGGATTCCTTATGAAGTTTAATATGTATGGCTATAGTAGACACAAAGCGACAGTAGTGATGATACAAGCCCCGAAGTGTGGAAAGGGCACGAGGTATTATTGGGATTTTGGCCGATTTAGAATGTGAGGCATTTTGGAAGTTTTGTTATTGTTTGGGCTTTGCCCCTTTAGGCCCTTTAGGTCACCCTTATGAAGGAGCCGCCGCCCCTCCACTCCTAGACTGGAATACAAAAAGTGACGCGCTTCGCTCTGCGAAATAGCAGCTCTC
>NC_061824.1:14558121-14560621 GCF_019202785.1 Penaeus chinensis
AATACATTCTTCAAAAAAAAGACTAGAGCGGAAGTGGACATGGAAGTCGCCATCTGACATCAAAAAGGAAATTGACTTCGTAATTTCAAATAGAAGCGTATAGTAAAAAATGTTAAAGTTATAAATAAAGTAAATGCCCTGAGTCGCTCTCTCTCTCTCTCTCTCTCTCTCTCTCTCTCTCTCTCTCTCTCTCTCTCTCTCTCTCTCTCTCTCTCTCTCTCTCTCTCTCTCTCTCTCTTAAAAATGAATCACATATTATTTTGTCTGTAAGTGTAAATCGTCAGGTTGCCTCACCTAATTCATTGTTTATTCTTGGCTTCCTCGTAGTATTTATGAATGACTAATTGATTATGCTGACGACTTGTAAGAGGTCTCATGGGGTTAGCCCTTAAAATGATAGCGACAAAGATAACGTTAAGAATAACTGTTTATTACGCGTAACTAAGGTATCATATGTTTCAATAATATAATACACTGACTTCCTAATGTGTACATTGTGCTGATAATTTGGGATTAACCCGAGATTAACGAGCTAACAATGTTGTTAGTGGTTTGATCTACTGTATGTTGATCAGCTCTATTTAACATAAAACATTGGACTTTGTAAGCACCAATTAATGCGCTCAGATTATTTGTGTTAACTTAAGATAACTGATACCACTGCGTAGAACTCACTCCACGATTTATTGGAATGCGGTCAAACCTGTAATCAATACATAATCAATAAAATATCAATTATAAATCAATACAATAATAATACAATAATAATCATAGTTACTGTTACAATTCAACTTAGATTCACTAACGAGATTATATCAGTACTTATAATATCATTACTAAAGAAAGAATACATTTTACTGGTTGCTAAGAATATCACTATACCCTACTGCTTAAGGGAAACAACAACATATACGGACACTAGTCTATATCTATACATGAATGTGTATGATACTTACACATAGCGGGAACAGTCTAGGCCTTTAACAGAAGTCCTCAGATCGGTCCTTATGTACGTGTTGTCGAGCCAGTATTCACTCTCAAACTGCTCCATAAACCTGTGATGGCCCCCTTTCGTGAGACAACCTTCCTTCCATATATACGTCAACACTAGGGACAAGGCCTAATTCAGCACATATATACAAACGGAGGAGCACGGCTATGGCATTATCCTTGATTGCGACCCATAAGGAAAACGTCAACCAAGTCCTAGAGGGGATGATATATGTGTGATGCTGATGCCAGCAGCTACGCCATGCCGATGGTGATGGCAGTGGCTACAGAGGTTATACATGTGATGCTGATTCCAGCAGCTACGCCATGCCGATGTTGATAACAGTAGCTACACTCCCCCCTTTGTTTGTGCACGGGGTGTCACAAGCAAATCATTGAGGACAGCTAAGTGGTAGATCTACCTAAATCCCGGGCAGAATCGATATCCATTTCCAAAAGGCATAGCTTCACAATGGGCCGGATTAGATATCCAGAGTTAGTATGCAGACGAACCTTTCTGACTAAGCCATCAGGTCCTGGTAATACCTGGGTGACTCTTCCCAGACGCCACCGGTTCCTTGGTAGATGGGGATCAGTAATGAGGACTACATCACCAATGCACAGATTGCGGGAGGGCTCAATCTTAAGCTGCCGCATCCGAAGAGAGTGGAGATATTCTGTTCCCCAACGCTTCCAGAATTTATCTGCCAATGCCTGTGCATAAATCCAGCGTCTACAAAGAATTTTACCTTGGGAAACGTCATCCATAGGTAAACGGAAGTCCTTTCCTAGCCGAAGTATATGATCTGGTGTAAGAGCCTCAGGCTCAGAGGCGTCACCCGGTGCAGCAGTTAGTGGACGACTGTTGAGTGTGGCTTCGACTTCACAGAACAATGTGTGCAACCTGCATCAATCTTTTGCATACCAATAATAGAGGCTAAGACTTTTCTTATAGACCGAATTTGCCGTTCCCATACACCACCCATGTGGGAGGCCATGGGCAAGTGGAAAACCCCCTCAATGTCTCTTCTGTGTAACGCGTTGCATATCTTATCATCTGTAACCCGCATGAGGGCGTTGAGGAATTCATCTGTATCAAGGGAATGCAGTAATTCAAGGTGTACAGTTCTGGAACTGAGGCAGGAAAAGACGCATCCAAAACGCTTCACGGTTCTTCTCATATACGTCACATTAAAAGGCCCAAAACAGTCTACTCCAGTGTGGGTGAAAGATTGACTATCAGCTGATATTCTCTCCAAAGGCAATTCACCCTGTCGCTGTGTGAGGGGTTTGCTATAAACCCGGCGACAAGTGAAGCAGTTCCTCAGGATGCGATCGATTAAGGGTCGCCCTGCCACTATCCAATAATGTCTCCTCAAGCTGGCCAAGGTATGTTCCCTACCTGAGTGTCTTGCTACAAATATATGTATGTCCTGGACAATTAAGTTTGTAACGGGGTGATTTTTAGGAAGGAGGATGGGCTTTTCGCTACAATCACTATATTACACCC
>NC_061824.1:14577096-14582096 GCF_019202785.1 Penaeus chinensis
TTTTATGTATTATATCTATTATTTCTTTTATTCTTTTAATGTCATATATTGTGTTTGTATTTTACTTATTTTTCTTTTACTGTCAATTGTTTTAACGTTTAAAACTTCACACGTCACGAGCGTGGCGTCACGGCCTCCCGCGGCCTTTTGTACGTTTGGGTAAAAATACATTCGTTCTACTGCACCACGGGGCGTTTCTTTCCTCCATCCTCTGGCATTTTGATATACACATAACAAATGATACTACGTGGCCGACAGATCCAGCTTGTAATGAACTAGTGATGCGGTAATCCCAGCGTTATGCCACCAGTGTAATGTACTAGTGGTGGTGGTGGGACTTTATCCTCTCTCACTTTCTTGTTTGGGACTCGTTTTGGTACTTGAAGAAGTGAAGTGGAGTTTTAGTTGAGGTAAAGTTGTCGCAGTTACAAAACTTTTATTTGCACGGGAATATGGTAGGTGGTGTACAGAGGACGGGCGTGTGGCAGAGACGCCCATGGAGGAGCGAGGCCTCTTGACACGCCCGCGAGGAGAAGCGGTCTTCGAGAGAGCTGGACGTGTTGCCCGAGCCGATGCTGAGGGCAGAGTGACTTCGGCTCTTTAAGATTTTGAGGGGTTCACAAAATATTCGCTTAACATAAGAATATGGCAACATAGATTTTAGTGGGTAATGTCAGTACAGACTCTCTGTTTTGCAGCAGTGTAAGGGTCTTGTGGTCACAGGTCTGGTCGGGGACACTGGATATGTCAGTACAATTAAATCATGAACATTGGATAACTACAATATCGTCCATAGTAATGATTACAAACATAGTGATTGATAATAAGGATTTTTCAACAAACATTTTGAGTATAATCAACATTAAAGTACACTTGTAGTTATAAAGTATTCGACGGTAAGGGTCGGATTCGCTTGCTCTGGGGGCACTTCACTATTGTCGTTACTTTCTGGGCGCAGGTCAAACTTGGCACCGTGGGAGGTCGAGGGGAAAGGCCATTAAATCGTCGGTAAGGGTCAGAATCGCTCGTTCTGGGCACGTCGGTTTCGTTCTGTTCTGGACACAGGTCAATGTTGGTACAGACGATAACCAGCAAGGTCTTGGGCACCGGGGGGAGGGGAACGAGGGTATGAAGAGGGGAGAGATCATTAAACCTGAAAACCCGAAAGGACGGGAAAAGTTAAGTATTGAGCCTAAGTGACAGTATTAATTAAAGATAGGAGCTGGACCGTGAAAGATTGCACTTATACATACATATATATCATATGGAGCCTCGTGGTTCTTCTACTTGACTTCATTTCTTTTTATGCCCTCTACTGCATATTTCCCTTTTATCTTATACTGTTCTTATGCTAGCCTATCCCTTCTTTTTCTCCCTGATTATTTCATTCCTTAAATTTAAATATGCTCCATTTATCATTGGCCATTAAAAGATTTCCCGCTGTGACATCCCACAAGGTCATATTCCCCGTAGGACATCAATAATAGGGGATTTGACATCAGGGGTGGGCGTACCCTACAGATGCCCACTGACCTTCATGGGGAGGGATCTTGGCCCTTAAGGTACCCTCCTTGGTAGGTGGGGCCCCCTTGGAGACTACACATGTCCGTACACTACATATATATATATCGTGTGTGTGTGTGTTTGTGCATATTTATATGTATATATATATAATATTCTGAATATGTATTTATATATATATATGTATATATATATAACATATATATTATGCATTGCATATATTTATATATTATATATATGTATATATGTATATATATATATATATATATATATATATATATATATATGTATGTATATATAGACATATGTACATATTGATAAACACTTATGTACATATAATATATCATCCCGAGCCTGGTATAACGGGTGTAGGGCAAAGCCCTTCCAGGGAATACTGCACCCTGAGGCTACGTGGTGGGGGGGATGGCACCCCGTCCCCTGCTCTTCCTCCTTGGGAGGCTTGCCTGGTTGTGCCGAGGCGTCACCCGGCCGGAGGCCCACAAATTGGGTCAATCTGCGGCGAGCGTGCCGTGTAGCGGCCTGGAACATCCTCAGTCTCTCGGAGGATGATCGACTGCCTTTGTTGTCGGGGGAGCTGGGGAGGCTGGGGATTGCCATCGCTGCTCTCTCTGAGGTGCGACAGCCTGGTAGTGGTGAGACCAGTAGTGGGGGTTATACCTACTACTGTTCTGGCTGTAGCAATGGTGCGCGCCTTAGGGGAGTCGCGGTGGCTGTATCTGACCGCTTCAGTTCCACAGTCAAGAGGGTTACCCCTGTTAACGAGCGCATTCTCTTGTGAGAATGAAGTACACTTTGGGCTCCATATCTCTAGTGGTCTGTAGCTATGTAAGATAAACGTACTTAATTATTTTTTATAGAAAGATGACACTTTATTTTATTAGTTTTACATAAAGTTTATATATTTCTATATTATCTTTTTCATTAAGATTAGGAAATTGTAAAGTATAATAGTCTACCCTACAAAGTACTTTTTTTTGTGTACCCCACCATACATTCTCTTTATTTAAAGGGTACACTGTTATATGTCAATAGTACCGTTAAATTAAGGTTGTATAATTGATATTTTGATTAAGAAAATAATATGTATTATTTTTGTTATTGAATAAATTCAATTAAGTTCTGAAAATTATTTATGTATAGGTTAAGAAGAACTATATGTTTGTACTATATGTGATCTGAGTAGACTTTAAATTTTGAAATATATACAGTACTAAAGCCTGATACTATTGCTATAATCATAGAGAGAGAGAGAGAAAGAGATCAGAGAAGAGTGCCATACAACAGCCTGAAAGTCTTTTAGATTATCATGAAATATCCGAGGTAAGAAAGAATGTTCAACTGTAATTATATAATTAATTAAGTCATAAGATACTATATATTTGATTTATAGAACAAAAGAAAGTAAATATTGGAGATCAAACTAGAAATTAGAGATAAATAGTATGTCTTTTTCACAGCTGGAGGCTGGCACATGGCACTGAACAACATCCCGATGTGTCTCTCTCATTATTATTAAGAATTTAAAACCCATTCAAAGTGTAAGTGTTCTTAACATTTATAATTGTATACTATTAAAATGATGTTTAGTCAAAATTTACAAGAATGTGCATACAATTACTCAGATCATGTATAATAACATAAATGCTATACGTAATTTGTTTGTTTGCAAGATATATTTTGTTCTTTTAAGAAATGACTTATTTAGATTTATAACTTTATATTGTTTTATCATTCCTAAACTAGAATATTGCTTATTTTCTAGGAATGGGTTTATTTATTTTTTGTTTATTTTTTTGTTTATTTTTTAGTTTATGATTTGTTTTGTTTTTATGGTTTTGCTGAAGATTGGATTTGTTCCTGGTGCTGTGCACAAGAATGAAAGAAAATATCTTTTGGGAGCCCAGGAGATGGATGAAAAAAAAGAAAGAAGATAGCTGAGAAGACCAACTAGTGATAAGTTGGAGTAGCTGGACATTTTGGTAAATGTATGTTTATATTATTGTAAAAGTGTAATGATTTATGATTCATAATGTTAACTAAAATTTGTAAGCTTATTAAGTGTTTTGATATCACCTCTAAGGTTGAAATTAGATCATAAATACCCTGTATGATTCTTCATATTTTATGGTGTGGGTTCTAAAGGTAAATATTGGAGAAACCACACCTTGGAAATAACAGATAGTGCCCATCTGGATAAAATATTTGAGTGGTTCTCAGAGAGGGCGCTACACCGTAGTGTCAACAACAACCAAATTATGGGAAAAACGACCGGTCATCTCTTGGCCTTTCCCCATACCAACCATCCGGATGGGAAAGAGAAAGTGAGGTCAGGTCGGGGCGAGGGGAGGAACGAGATAAAAGTATATGATGTCCATGATAACAATAGAAAATCACGAACGCGTTAAATTCGCTGTAGTTGAAACAAAATAAATCTCTAATAACGAGAGAAATTAATTAAATACTTGATTAATGAACGATATTCATGTTTGTTGACCACGGTAATGCGATCTAAGGTCAGTAGAATAGTGTAAGAACGTGCCAATTGCTGTCACTTTTACCCAACAAAACCAACGTAAGAGTGATTGCACATACGGCGTAACACATTCATGGGAAAATAAATAAAGAGGCCCAACACGTGTTATCACGTGGTTTTGAAGACATGGTCGATCGTGGAACGATGTTCGAGCGGATTTCGGAGACTGTGTGTCCGAGTTGCGAGCCAAAAGGACGCAACGACCACCCTGCCACCAGTGTAAGAGACTTAACAACAATGGTAGTCAACGTACTTATGACTCACAGCACATGTGGGGGGATACATGCTACCAAGTCTTAAGGAAAAAGCTGAGTGTGGGGTCGCATGGTCCGGCAATCAGCCCTAAGGGGCCAGGGGTTAGACCTTACCACGTCGACCGCTAGTCAGATAAAATCGTCCTCGCTGAGTCGATGGTTCTCTACTGGACTTCGAGCCACTTGACAAACAGTCACGTGGTGTTTGTCTAATGGCTTTCACAAATCGTGCTTATGTACACGGTATATATATATATATATATATATATATATATATATATATATATATATATATATATATACACATATATACACATATATTTATATATACATAGCCATAACCCAGCAACGACAGTGGGGATGGCAGAGTGGCTGCTCACCCGGCTTGGAACGTCCGCTCTTTACAACAGGACGATCGGTTACTACTACTGTCGAGGAAGCTAAAGCAGCTGAGAGTTGAGGTGGCTGCTCTCTCGGATGTGAGAAAACCTGGCACAATTAGTGTGGGTGGCTACACTTATTACTGGTCAAGCTGCAGCAATGGCCACCATCTCCAAGGAGTAGCCATATCCAGCAGGCTCGGTAGTAGAGGTCACTCCAGTCGATGAGCATATAATGGTATTGAGGCTTACATTTGGCATCATGTCTCTGATTGCTGTGTCCACTACTAC
>NC_061824.1:14589596-14594596 GCF_019202785.1 Penaeus chinensis
GCTATCATCACTTCAAGCAAGAATATATGTAAACATCTACTGTTTGTGAGATGAATTGTTCCTAATTACTTATGGCTGTTTTGTTAGTATTGTTGTTTTTTTCTTCGTGTGGTTAAACGGAGACGTTCTCGATCATCTTACATATTAAGAGGTAACAGGATACATACATAAGAATAAGGTCCTATGTGTGGAAGTAAACAGCGACATCTGTGGTTATGTGACGTATGTATCTATCAATAATGTGTACATGTACACAATTCGGCAGTACAGGCGTAAAATTCACACTGAAATTCCCACCTGGCGTCAAGTCCACTTTGTAGATTCTAAGTGAATATGATCGATCACTGGATGCATTGCATGTTGTTATTGATCTATAATTATCATCATAATTATTACTATCATTATTATTATAATCATTACTGTCATTATAATAATAACAATAATAATAATAATAATAATAATTATTATTATTATTATTATTATTATTATTACACAAATAATGATAGAAAACCCACAATGTAAAACTAGATTTATTGAAAGTAAGACTACAGTTTCGGAATCCACCTGGATTCCATCCTCGGGTCTTAGGATAAAATCCAGGAGGATTCCGAAACTGTAGTCTTACTTTCAATGTCGGGGATCTCCCTTATTTTGCACGATCTTTTCTTCTCCCACTTTCCTTTTCTTGATTTGCTCCCGCCCCTTCCCCTGTCCAATTCCTAAGATGGGAGAGTCGTGTTGATAAGATGAAAGGCTGCCAGTCATGAACGGTCTTGTTGTACTTGTGAATTATATCTATATCTATCTATCTATCTATCTATCTATCTATATATATATATATACTTTGGTATATGCTCAATAAAATAAACCTTTTTGTTTTCATCATTTACTTTGAGTTTTACAAACAATATATATATTGCTACAAGGAAAACGAATTTAAAATAAGATCCTTTTGAACAAATGTCTTGAATTGAGAAACATATATTTTTTTTTCATGAAACTTAAAAATTAAGAAAAGGTCCTACTACACAAGTCCTACCGCCTTTCCTAATAGTCGGTGATTTCAACTGTCGCTATACTTTTCGGGGCGATTCCACCATTACCTCCCAGGGCCTGTAACACTTTCTCTCCAGTACTGACATTGTACTTCTTAATTCAGACTGCCCAACTCACTTTGACATCCACACCCTATCGTTTTTTGCCTTGGCCATTCTCTTTGCCTCCCCCTCCATCTAAGCTTTCATTACAGGTCATTTCTGGCCCACCTCCCTTATAATGATCACTTTCCTATTCACCTTTCTCCTACTTCCTATGTTCCACTCCCAAACCCCAATGCTCTTGCTTTGATAGGGAAGATAAGGATATTTTTACCTCTCTCTCTACTCCTCTTCCCCCATCATCCTTCTCTTCCACTTCAACACTTCCGACATGCTTTCATATTTCAAAGTCACTGTTCTGAGTGCTGAATGCATCAAAGCACTTCGGTTGAAGCATACAGCATGGAATAGTTATCGCTACAAGTGAGACACTCTCAACCAATTATCAGCCCTTATCACATTTAAAAGAGCATCCACTCGACTTTACCGCACAATCCGAATTACCTTGCCCCTATCCTATATATCCAGAATACCCTCATCTCTGATCTTTTCCAAATTGCTACTTAATTTGGCACATATTTCGGCTAGGTCTGTAGTGGCTCTCTCCTTTTTCCCCATGTCTCTTCCATTTAAACAGCCAAAGAATGTACTCAAATCTCCTTATCCTCTACAGAGTCCTATAATCCTGCTGAACTCGTTTCTGCTTTGCAATCGTGCCACAACACAAAGAAAGACCCTGAAGGTATATATTCCCGTACACTCTGACGTCTACCACTTACCTCCTTGTCCTTCCTATTGGAAATTTTCAACAGTATATAGACAACTGAATTTTTTTTTTCTTCCCACTGGCTTGAAGCCCTTATCCTACCTTTTTTTGAAATCCAATAAATCCGGCACCCTCCATCAATGCTACTGACCCACTGCCCTGTCTAGTTGCTTATGCAAATTATTAGAAAGAAAGGTAAACTTCTGCTTTACGTGGTACCTTGAATCCAACAGCTTTCTCTCTCCTTTTCAATTTCGCTTCTGTTGTCCTCGAAGAAGAGCTGATTCACTTGACCAGTAAGAAACTTATATCACAACTGCATTTGCATGCCATGACTTCCTATTAGCTGTTTTCCTCGACTTGGAGAAGGTATATGATGCTACATAGTAATACCACATTCTTCTTATTTTCTCATGGGATACAAGGGAACATGAGTGTATTCATGAAGTCTTTCCTTTCCGATCATAGTTTCACCACATTACTCCACTCTAATTCCTCTCCATAGGCAAATTCATTGGTGTCATTTTTTACTCCAAATTTTCCTGGTGAGACCACATCCTCTACATTAAAGAAGAATCCTGCCGCCATCCCCAATGTCTTGGTGTTCACACTGCAAAACTCTCCTAAATCTTCATGCTACCCTAATCCTCTCCACTCTTGACTATGGCTGCTATATCTACTCTTCTGCCTTTACCTCTCTTCTTGCTTACCTTGATGCAATCCACTGCGGTCTATATTTAGCCCTAGCCCTCCAATCCCTTCCCTTTTCTGCCATACATTCCTGCATTGGCTTGTACCTTTCTCCTGTATTTGTTCCTCTGTTTTTTCTTGATGTACCAAAATCACACACACCCTCCTGACTCATTTTATTGCCCATGCCTCTACTCACTCCTGCAGTACTCACATTTATACAGAGGGCTCCAAATCCCTCTCTGGCGCTAATTTCACTGTAATCTTTCCTTCCTGTAATATTAACTTTCCACTTCCACCTGAATCATTTGCGATCCTCTGCACACAAGAACACAATCTTCCCTCCCTTTCTCAGCCTTCACAATATTTACCGACTCCAGAAATTCATTATCTCTCATATAGTCTGTATAGCCAATCAACCCCCTTTCCCTCAAGATTCAAGACCAGTTGTTCAATTTGTCTATGCGGCACAAAACTCAGTGTTTGCTGGATACCCAGCCATATTAGGATCCCCGGCAATGAACAGGTAGATGCCTTAGTACACTCCGCCGCTTTGTTCACATTCCATCAACTCAAATTTTCGCATATACCAACTTCAAAACCTTCTTCTTTACCCGCTGGCAATCTTTCTGATCTGGTCTTACCACCAATAAACTACATACCATAAAACTTTCCCTATCCCATTCGTCAGTACCATTCTATCAGAATAGACTCTTGGCCATACTCGCCTCACACATTCCTATTTCATATCACTTTCTGATCCACCTGTATGCTCCTAATGCAATGTTTCTCTTCCAGTCACACACTTTCTACTATCCTGTCCCCGCTTTACTGTAACCCATACCTCAGCTTTTCCTCACTTGTCCTCTTCCCCGATCCCCAAAACTGTTGGACATCCCCTAGGAATCCCCTACTTTTTCCTTTGAGAACTTGTTCTCCTCCCTCAGACGCATAAATAAACTCCATTTGATTTAATTGCCTTTCACCCTTAACTACTTTCCCCCTTTTTGCAACCCTTACCTTATACTATACACTATCTTCTTCTCCTTTCTGCCCTTTACACTACCATACTATCCTATGGTAGTGTGTGAATTCGTCACACTTTACTCATTTCTACCCTTTTCGCAACAGTGGTTTATCATAGTGCTTTGTGACCTTTGATGTCTACCACATTTATTTGTTTTAACCATTGACTATTAAGAAAAACATACAATAATAATGATAAGGACAGTGATGACGATGATGACGATGATGATGATGATAATTATAGTAACAATAACAATGACATTAATAATAATGATTATTATTATTTCTATTATTATTATCTGTAGTAGTAATAATAGTTGTATCATCATCATTACCATTGTTATTATTATTATTATTATTATTATTATTATTATTATTATTATCATTATTATTATTATTATTATCATTATAACTATTATTATTATTATCATTATCATTATCATTTATATTATTATTATTACCACTATTACTATTATTATTATTATTACTATTATTATTGTTGTTGTTATTATTATTATTATTATCATTCTTATCATAATCATAATAATAATCGTAATAACAATATTACTAATGATGATAATAATGATAGTAAGAATAACAATACCATTAATACTAATAACAGCAATAATGATAATGATGATAATAACAATGATAAGAACAATAATATTGATAATAATAATGATAATAATAACATTTATGATAATGATAATAATAATAATAATAATAATAACAACAACAAAAATATAATAATAACAATAATAATAATAATAATAACAATAATAATAATGATAATGATAATGATAATAATGATAATAATAATAATAATAATAATAATAATAATAATAATAATAATAATAATAATAATAATAATAATAATAATACATTTATTAGGATGATGATGAAAAACAACAAAAGCAATAATAATAAACTCACTTTTACTTACTATGGTAAAGGATGTTGACTAGTTTTCCACAGACAGACAAAATCATTCGACAGAGGGATTGAATAGGTGACTCGGTGTTTTCAAAACGTTTCCGACAATGTAACGCCTATTTTGTGTGAAACAAAGATTTTCTAGGGAATTCCTGCAAGCACGCAGAAGATAATAGCGTATAGTGAATGGATATAGTGATTTGGCACATAGTGGTTAACAACTGCATACCTATATAAGTGAATGGAATCAGTAGACTTAAGATTGACCAGCTGCCTTTATGAATATAGATACATGGTTCATTAATTAAAGAAAAGCGATCCGCAATATCAACCGAGAACTTATCGCTTAGGTGGAGGTCAGTGACTCCGAGCCCCGGTGCCACATCCAGGATCACTTTCATAACAGCTGGAGGACATTCAATAGCCTATCTCAACTGATATAAGTATAGTAGCAAAAAATCTTTATTTCACAATGAATATAATACTAA
>NC_061824.1:14602096-14607096 GCF_019202785.1 Penaeus chinensis
AGGGACTCAAAAGGGAATGCCCTACAAGTATTTTTTCCATTTTTCCCCCCTTTTGATGGAATTAACCCAACATGCTTAATAAAAAAAAAACATTTAGATAAGCCCTAGGGCTTGCCCCTATTTTAGGGACGTAATCGTCCTTCATTATACAGTGGTCACACCACTCCCAAAAGTTTTCGAACCCAAATAACGTCGGGCGTAACTTTTTAGGGATAGACGTAACCCCCCCGGTACTCAACACTATAAAAAATTTGGGTTGAAATCCTGGCGTATATTAAAAATGTATATATTCGCGTTACAACTCCCCTTGGCCCAAAAAGAACGGGCACCAATTTAACATGTAGCGGAAGCTTGCGTTTCCCTATAAAGGGAACAAAATTTGAAAAACAATATTTGAAAAAGCTAGCTTTCGCACAGCCCTTTCAGCGTTTAATAACTCAAATGAAAGGGAAGTTAGACCCCAAGTCCAAGCATTTGACTAATGACTTTCCTCGAGGTCAGTTGAAGACGGGAAATGGAGTGAGAAAGAATAATGATTTGATGTTCACGAAAACAGTAAAAAACAAGAGCCCGCTAATATTCATTTCAAACAATTAACCCCATAATTTTAAGAAAAAAATTAAAAAAAATACTTAATAATGAACGATATTCAATTGTTTGAACCATACAGTGATTTACCAGTAATGGGAAATTTTACGGTCAGAAATTTTTAGAGCGTGCCTATTTGTGTAATTAAACCTTAAACTCAACCCGTTTTTGCGGAATGCACTACCGGCACACCTTTTTGGGTGAAAAATAGAGAAAAAAAAAGAAAAAGGCCCAAAATGTGTCCTTCACACCAGGTCTAGTCCGGCGGGAGCGATGGTTCGGCGGTTTTCCCAGAAGCTGTATCCCATGTTCAGCCAACAGGACGAAAACCACCCCCTGCCCCAGATAGGGAAAGGCTCTATAGCCTTAAACGTGATGAGTGGTTTATTTTTTTTACGTAAGTACGGGGCACAACACCTGGTAAAACAACGGACGTCCCCTTGGAAACCCCGGGGCGCGGGTTTCCGCGGTCGCCCCCGCCCGGGGAAAAAAGGAGGACCCCGGGCCGCCCCTTTTTTTGACCCATCAGCTCGGACGAGATGTCCCAAACGGATTTCGGAGACTGTACTCCCTGTGCCCTGTCAAAAGGGTGCAACCAACCCCTGCAACCAGATATTTTTTAAGCCCCGGACGTTTTTTCTTGGTAAGGACGTGTCCCGGGGGTGTCGGTCCCGCCCCCGGGGGGGGGGGCCGACCTTGACCCTTTAAAAGCGGGGATAGGAACTCCCCTAGTGTGTGCGGTCCCGGCTGGAACCCAGAGGCCCGGCGGCCTTTTCTGATGGGTTTTTAGCCCCTACAGGCTTTCTTGACCTGGGTCATCCTGGGCATTTTATCCAGAGTGGGGCGTGGGGCAAAAAAAATTTTTATCGCCAAAGCGGCAAAACCCCCGGGTCCCTGGGGAGCCATGCCCAAAACGTGTTTTTGTACACAGATAGAGAGAGAAAAGAAAAGAGAGAGATAGAGAGAGAGACTATCTCTCTTATAGATATACTGTACTGATATCATCAGAGAGTAGACAGAGAGAGTCAGAGAGATGACGCGAGAGAAGCAGAAAGAGAAAGAGAGCAGAGCTCGAGAGAGACAGAGAGGCGCCAAGAAATAGAGAGAGCAGAGAAGAGAAAAACGAGAGCGAGGAGAGAGAGAAGAGGTGAAGAGAGAGAGACTCAGACAGACACGAGAGAGAGCAGCGTCAGCTCGAGAGAAGAGCAGAGAGTGCTGAGTCCGGTAGCGGCGGACACTGATTAGGCGGAAGGCGCTAAGGAGCTAGGCTGCGACTATAATCTATAAAAAAGATGGTTAAGTACGAATAGAAGAGGGTTGAAGAGAAGACACGCACTGATGAGGACAGTCGGAGAGAAGCACAGAGAGAGGAGAGAGAGCGACACAGAGAGAAGAAGCAGAGACAGTGCGAGAGGCGAGAGAGTGAGCTGAGAGCGGCGGAGTGGAGCATGCGCTAGAAGCAATAGGGGAAGGTGAGTGAAGGCTCGAGTCAAGTTGCGCAGGGGGGGGGCGTGGCAGTCAGCTATCTTAAGAAATGATGGTCTTCTCTTGAGAGAGAGGCGGGCAGTCTACAGAGGAGATCAAGAGACGTTACGACAATGCAGTGAGTCCTGTCAGGACGTGAGCTCGTAGAGACGAAGGGAGGGCCGTTGAGATGCGAAGAGTGAAATGCCTGTGAAAAAAGAAAAAGAACAGCACAACGGAGAGAGAGAGAGAGAAAGAGAGAGAGAAGAGACCGAGTAGGACCGACACAGGAAAGACGAGAACATGACGGAGAGATGGAGAAGCACAGAGGCATGAGGTCAGAGAGTGACTAGAAGAAAAGTGGTAGAAGTTAATAGAAAGATGACGATATCGTTATACAGAGATGCAGCACAAGGCATAGAGCAGAGGAGACACAGCGCACGTACACGACGGCAAGTGCGCGACACGATAGAGACTGAGATACAGCAAGCACACACACATAGAGGCGCCGCAAACCCACAAGTAGAGAGCACGACGACACTGCACAAGAACGAAGCAGACGTACAAGAGAGAGAGAGAGAGAGAGAGAGAGAGAAGAGAGAGAGAGAGAGAGAAGAGAGAGAGAGAACACACGAGAAGCGGCCGACACAGAGAGAGAAAGCCAAAAAACGAGAGCACGAACGACAGAGATGACACAGACGAGGACAGCGACAGAGAAGAGAGAGAAAGAAGAGAGAGGGGGAGACGAGAGAAAGAGAACAAGAGAGAGAGGAGAGAGAGAGGGGGGAGAGAGAAGAGAGAGATGAGTGAGCAGGAACGACATGCAGAGCAGACGAAGAGAGAGAGAGCAGATGGATGAGAGACAGACAGCAGACGCACAACGAACAACGACAGAGAGGAGAGAGAGAGAAGAGAGAGAGGTGCTATCATTAAAAATATAGTTTGTAAAAACAATAGTAATTTATATGGAGGACAAGCGCCTAAAGCGCTGGAGACAGCAGACACGCAGGGACACACAGAGAAACAGAAAGAGAGAGTAGAGAAATAAAGAGAGAGAAAAAAGAAATCGACACGACACAGAAGAGAAAGTACACAGAAAGAGCGAGCAGAAGAACACACACAAAACAGAGAGAGAGGAGAGAAGAGAAGAGACACAGAGAGAGACAGAGACAGAGCGAGCAGAAAAGACAAGCAGAGAGAGAGAGAGAGAAAAGGCAGACACTCACACAAACAACCAACATCATCAATATCCTCAAGACAGAGAAGAAGAGAGAAAATGCACAGAATATCACACTAGTCATTGCACAGTACAAGACACGAGAGAGATCACACACCGTACGATAGTCAGTTAAGACAGAGAGTGGAAGGAGTGCAGTAGGGGTGTTAGAAGATTACGCGCAAGGTTACAAGAAAAGCTGACACATGAGAGAGCCACAGCGCAAGTCTCAAGAGATCTAGGAACGAGCAGGGCCACGACATCACACACACGAGCAAAACAACACACACAAAGAGCGAGTGGCGAAGAGAGAGATAGATGAGGGAGGCTTACCTACGAGATCTCTGAAATCACAGAGAACGGTATAGTAACTCAGACGAGAGATAGCACAAGACACAGAGACAGAGAGAGATACAGCGAAGTAGAGAGGAAAGAATTATATAGCAGAGAGTCAGGCGGCTTTGAGGGATTAGAGATGAGAGCTGCAATGAAGACACATGACAGAAGAAGCAGACGTGATACAGAGAGAGAAGAGAGAGAGACAGAGCGAGGCAGACAGAATAAGAGAGCGCGAGAGATAAGAGAGCGAAATAGAAGAGAAGCAGAGAACAGAGAGACACGACAGAAGCGAGAAGACAGAAGAGACGAGCGAGAGACGCTGACAAGAGAGACAGGCGACAAGAGACGACTGAGAGAGATGAGACGAGAGAGAGGACAACAACGAGGAGAGAGAGAGTGAGACAGAGAGAAGTAAGAGCAGAGAGTCGAAGGACAGACGGCGAGTAGGCTTGTGAGTAAAGGATATTCTGTGTAAAAGACTATAAAAGATACAGCACAAAAGAGAGAGACAGAGCACAGACTAAGAGAGACCAGAGATAGAGAGACGAGAGAGCAGAGAGAGAGAGAGAAGTGAAGAGGGGAGGGGGGAGATCTGAGAGAGAGAGGGAGAGAGACGAAGAGAGAGAGAGAGAGCGAGAGAGGTAGAGAGAAGAGAGAGAGAGAGAGAGAGAAAGGAGAGAGAGGAGAGAGAGAGAGAGAGGAAGAAAAGGGTGAAGAGAAGAGAGAGAGAGTCTCAGAGATAGGAGACACAGAGAAGAGAGAAAGAGAGAGAGAGAAAGAGAGAAACTAGAGAGAGAGAGAAGAGAGGGGAAAAGAGAGAAGAAGAGAGAGAGAAAGAGAGAGAGAGGAAAGAGAGGGGGGAGGGGGAGAGAGATGGAGAGAGGAGAGATGAGAGGAGAGAGAGAGAGAGAAGGAAGAGATGGAGGAAGAGAGAGAGAGAGAGAGAGAGAGAGAAGAGAGAGATGAGAAAGAGAGAGAGAGAGAGAAGAGAGAGAAGAGAAAGGAGGGGAGAGGGGGGGGGTGGGAGGGGATCATTAAAAGATAATAGAAAATGTTAAAGCAATATATTTATAGAGGGAAAAAGGTGAAAAAAAAGGCAAGAAAAAAGAGAAACAGAAAGCAGAGAGAGAGAAAGAGAAGACAGAGAACAAAAAGAATGAGAGAGGAAAGACAGAGAGAGAAAAGGAGAAGAAAGAAAAGGAAGAAGTAGAAGAGAGAGGGAGAGACGAGAAAAGAAGCAGAGAGAGAAAAGTAGAGAAGGATGGGAGAGAGAGAGAGAAAGAGAGAAAAGGGAGAAAGAAAGCAACACACACACACAACATACTAGAGAAGAGGAGAAAGAGAGGGGGAGAGGAGAAAAGAAAAGATGTAGGGAGAGGAGAGAGAGAAGAAG
>NC_061824.1:14609596-14617096 GCF_019202785.1 Penaeus chinensis
CCTCATGCAGTCTAGTAAAGTGCCTAGGTGGATATCTCATGCTCCACTGGTACGTCTATCCATGCTCGTTTGACCCTTCGTGCATAGCTTCCTTGTTAAGTCTTTCACTCCCAGTATTTGCACTCTTACCATTAGTTGCAATCCCTGCATTTGGTGAAAGGTCTGCATTGGTTGTGCCCGTCCTAATATTAAAGTAAAAAAAATTGGGCAGCTTGTAGTCCATCAGAATCACCAACATTCATATCAGGCAACAGAGTAGAACCAATTGAAAAATTAGCTTTATCACATCTGTCACATTTATCAAATCCACTTCACTTGACTGTCGATGCTGTCTAGTATAGTGCTCATGCATAGCCTCCTTGTTTTAAATCTTTTTACTCCTGGTTACTTGCACCCTCTTTTAAAAAAGTGCAATCCCACATTTGGGTGAAATGGTCTGCATTGGTTGTGTTGTGCCTAAAAATAAATAATAAACGGGTTGTAACCATCAGATTCACCAACAACAAATCAAAATCAATCCCGGTTTAAGTCAAACCCACTTCACTTGACTCTCAAACCCACTTGGTTGCTCCCCTGAAGTTCTACTTGATCATCATCGTTTTGGAAACCATAAAAATACTCTTCTTCGTGACTGCTCTTTTTTCTTTGGAGGTAACCCCTCAGGGGCCCCGGGTATCTGCATGTCTCTCTTGTGGGTAAGGGCTTCTTGCTTCTGGGGCTAACGAGCTAGGAATGCCGGCCTCCAGCACCTTCATATTCTTGAGATAAACTTCTCAATAACTCGGAAGGGTCCTTCCCAGTGGGAGGATAACTTACTGTCGCCCTTCTTCACGGCCTTGATGAAAAAACCCCTTTTCCCCGTCAGAAAAAAAGAGTCTTTTGGATTTCTTTTTTTTTACTGAAACCCTACACTGTCCATCAGGTGCCCTTAGCAATTTGGCTCGTACATATACATACACCTCCCTGGACCATTGGGTTCGTTCTGTTATGAAATCTTCAATGAGTGGACCTCCAAAAAATAGTGGGCCTATCCACACCAAAAGGTCGAAGTTTTCTAGGTAAAAAGGGTTTTTACATAGCGTAGTAAGGTGTGTCGCTAATAGCTTTGTGATAAACAGAGTTCAGAGCCATCTGGGTGTTCATTAGATAAAAATCCCAGTACTGATCTATACCGTCCACCATTCCACGTAGAATATTGAGAACTTGTTGATTGGCCCATTCATTTAGACTATTGAATGCAGGATGGCATGCAGTAATCTTACGATGCTGAAACTACATATGTTTTGCAATCTCTTTCCTTAGCACCATGGCCTCCTAATGGTGCTAAATGCGCAAGTGCCAGAGCCTTCGGAACTAGTGTTCTAGGCACATACAGCACTTCCTTCACATCTCGTGCCGAATTAGGTGTCCTGACCCGTTTGTAGAGGAGCCTTTGATCAAGGAAATAGCCTTCTACCACCAGGTTTGAGTCCACCTTCTTGTCGAGAGGGTTCTTCTTCTGGAGGTACTTTATTACAGGTGAGTACAAAGGATCTTGGTTTTGCTCCCGGGTCATTTCATTGATAAACCAGAGAGGACCATCTTCCTCATCCTCTTCCTGTTCATCCTGTCTCATTTTCCCTACTTGATTATTGGCTACTACTGCCATCAATATCTGGCAGTTTTGAACCTCATTGATAATCATCGCTGATGTTTGTTCTATGTTTTCAGGATCCACTCCTTCTGGTCATTTAATAAGCATTCAGCTTTCCTGGATGGTACAGAATTTTAGCGCCAAATGATTGGGCAGTTAAGGCCCACCTGGTGACGCATGCATTTTAAACTTCTTGAGTGCCTCGATTACAGCAAGCGCTTCTTTTTCCATCACATCATAGTGAAACTCAGCTCCTCATAGCTGGTGCCTGAAATATGACCCCGGGCAAAAGTGTCCTTCATACCTCTGTGCTAAAATGGCACCAATAGCTCCCTTACTGGCATCAGTAGAGATGTACTACATCCGTGAGAAGTCAGGAGACCTTAGCACTGGTTCCTTTAGCAGGCTGATCTTCAGAACTTCAAATGCTTCCTCTTGTTCACTTCCCCAAATAATAGGTTATTTCTCTGAGGTCCCCCCTGTCAGCGGTTGGGTCTTTTGGGCATATCTCTATAAATCATCGATAATACCCACTTAGGCCAAGAAATCGTCTTATTTCTCTTACTGCAGCTAACTTATCTAGTCCAGCTTTGGCTTCCCCATGTCCAACATCGTTGGAATCGTATCTTCTTGGGAATGGCCTTTAGTCCAGCTTCCTTCAGCACCTGTAGATGCCGGTCATTATCGTCAGTGTACACAACTATGTCATCTAAGGACAACTGCAACCCTTGTCTGATTTGGCCACTGAAAACTCGGTTCATAAGGCGTTGGAACATTCGAGGTGCATTAGACAGACCAAATCGCTTCACTGCACACTCAAAATGTACTTCATGGGTGAAAACTGACTTCGGTATTGAGTCCTCATCCAGTGGCACTTGATGGTACCCAGTATGGAAGTCAAGTGTTAAAAACCACTTACTCTGACTGACTTGGTAAAGAATGTCCTCTATCAGTAGCAATAGGTAGAATTCAAACTTGATTTAGCTGTTCAAAGCTCAATAATCTACACAGAGCCGAGGATGTGATTTGTCCTTTCTCTTCACTAGAACAATTGGTGCATTCCATTCAGAAGAACTGACCCGAATGTGGCCTTGCTCCTTCAGAGCTTTGACCTCTGCTTCCACAGCAGGTCGTAGAGCATATAGGATGAACCTGGGTGGGACATAAACTCGATCATTGTCACCTGTTTTTATCTTGTGTTCAACAAAATTGGTTTTTTGAATTTTTGTATTACGGACTCTGCTATTTTGTGTTGGTCCTTCTTCAGGATCCAGCTGTCAGGGCCCAGTGCTTTCAGAAGTTTCTGAAAGCGCTTCTCATCATACACTGGTACGCCCTTGCACCATACAGTATGGATCGATTAGAAGAGCTTAATCTAAGGGATCCTCTTCTTCCACATCATCTGGTTTTACCTTAGTGAACACAGCATTTATGCTCATCATGGTAAGAACTTGTTGTTTTTTCCCAGTGGTTGGTCAGTAATCGCCTTGATCACTATTTTCCTCCACCGGTGACTCTACTACGTCGAGAAGTAATTCAGCTTTTCGAAGAGTGAAGATGTATTCCTCTTCTTCGTACAGCTCCTCTACAACATAACAGTTGTGTTCTGAAGAAATTATCGAACTTGATCTAATCTCTGACATGCATTAAAACACCCACATGATTTTTTTTTTTTTTTTTTGAGTTCGTTGATTATTTAGAGTCAAGTCAGTGCAAAATTATTAAGAACACACAAAAACAAGAATATAATCACTCAACAATCAGGAACATCAAACAACCCAAAGAACAAAAAATAAGACACCCATAACCTATGAAAATGCCTCAATCCATATAATAGAAGGTTATATCAGTGTATTAGCCTTCACAGTATAACTGTAGTGTGGGAAGTTAGTATACCCTCCACTCCATTTTATATGATCTATTACTAATGAAAGAAAAACTTTCTGGGGAACTAATCAAAAGTATTATTCGATCAACCGATATAACTAATTTACGATTACCTCTTTGATTTAACCTCACAAAACAATAAAGATGCATAATTCTACCAACTTAATTCACTTTATTCATCCAGTCACTATTAAGGTAAAGTAAGTCGTGCAATAACTAATTTCTATTCAGAGATGGGCTGTCTAACATCAGCCCTCGGTCTCTCGAGCAGGCGTCTCAGTGACGTCACAATTGTGATTATATCGTCGTCTGATTGGTTTCACGTGCCTTACGTCAGTCTTACGGGCTCTGGACGTCATCCAATTCCTCGTCGCTGATTGGATACCGTCTCGCACATTAAAATTAAAGTGTTATCGCCGTGCTGTTCTCTCAGCCATGTGCTCTACACCTTCTTTCATCGGGGCCTGTAGTAGTTGCCGTACACTTCCAAGAATGCTGCTATACTGAGTTTTTAGGCTTTACTTTATAGTACATAAAATACACTACCTTTATTTATCCCTCTAGCTGTCACCATTTGTTAGGCCGGGTCAGCACTAAGAACATTCTTCGTATTGCTTTACTCTAGTGATTCAATCAAAAATTATTTCAGGTAGATTTAATATTTTTGATCGTTGAAACTTCAAATCAATATGGCAACATTCTGCCCAGTATTCACTACTAATCCTGTAAAATCTTTCGACGAATTAATTATATATATATATATAATATATATAATATATAATATATAATATATATATATATGTCATCCTTATTCATATATTAATTGGCAGGGCCATACTTAGAAGGCCCGGGCGAAGCTAGAACTTCGCAAATCACAACGAAGATATATTCATTCATATATACACCTTTATTGCCTATTTTTTTTCTTGTAATAGATATGGTATTTCTTGTGTCTATTTAACTGGAGTGATTTCACTGGTTTAAGTGCAGTTTCTTTTTGTTTGGTCTATCAATATGTTTCTCCCACCCCGTATCTCTATGGTGTGGTTCCCTTCTAGTTCAGTGTCCTATAATGTAGGAATGACAAAATGGGATTATATGAAACACTGTGTGGAAAAAGAACATACACATTTATTTCTTTAAAAAAATACAAATGTACTATAATTCTTTGGCCCGTCGTCCACTAACTCGGGGGGTGGGGAGAGACCTACTGGAATCTTTAGTTAACTCCACACTAATAAGAGATATAATCTTAATCTCTTTTAATAGTTATTTTGTTTACTTACGTAGTTTTCTTCCAATGAGTTCCTGGAGTTAACACTGATTCACCTTCACTCAATGATGTTCCAAGCTGAACTGCCTCCAAGGAGGGCACACCCGGGGGTGCCAGGTCACCTAGACAAGGGACTGGTTGTTCAATTGCATTGATGCTGAGGTGACAGTTTCAGGAGGCGATTTGGTATTTTGAGAGAGAGAGAGAGAGAGAGAGAGAGAGAGAGAGAGAGAGAGAGAGAGAGAGATCATTATTTTGATTTGACCAGTTTATTGAGACAAAAGTTTACTTCTTAAAAGGATGAGGTAACGTATGTTATCCTCACCCCTATCTTAAAAAGTCCCTACGTGGGCTCACAATTCACATACAAAACATAGGTATATCAACAAATGAGACACATACACACATCTCCACTGGATCTATCTAGTCCAGTGAACATATATTTTTGGTTAAGACATGCTTATACTATCATCAACAATACTCTGTATCTGGGTGACACTTTTCTGGGTTACTCTCTATCACTTGTTTCGTTGTTGTAAGAAAGGCTCAATCAGTCCTTATGTTTCTCCGACATTTCTCGAATGGTTGCCAATTCTGTGTGACCTCAAGTCCGCAGAGTATGTTCCTCTCATTACACTCGCTGTTAATTTCCTTTCCTTTCCCTGAATTCTTATCTTACAGTCTACACTTTGTTCCTATGCGTCTTGGGGAGGGGGGGAGGGTCTGTAACAGACTCCTCTCCCTGTTTCTGTTCCCCGGTTTCTCTGTCCATAAATTGTGCCCCCATTCCATCCATTCTCTGCATCATTGTTTGTAGCATCCGGGGTGATTGCCGATACTTCCTTCCCAGAAAAATCCGCATCACTACTCCGCGGCACCTCCTTCACTTCCTGCATCTGCCAGTCGTCCTTGGGTTAATCATTTACCTTTGACGACGGCGCCACAAGCGGTGGGCCCTGCAGCCAGGCGTTGGGGATTGTAGGTGTGCCCTCCCTTTGCACCTCTGCCTGCGAGGTGGCCGGGCTTTTCTTCTTTTCCCGCGATTTCTTGCTGGGGAACCGCCGAAATAAGCTTTATTGTGGCCTTGCCCTGCATGACAGAGACTCGGCATTGTAGGGCAGCAAGGATTCCCCCTTTCCCCCTTTTCAATTCTGGTTCTGCAGATCCTGGAGTCATGCTTTCTACCGCATGAATGGCGGCTCCATGTATAGTGCCACCCTCCTGTACCCCGCTCCAGAGATGAATACTCTCTCTGGCACTTCTCTGACGCAAATCTGCCATCGTCCAACAGAAAGTCTGGTTCCAGTATGTCGGGTATCAGAAAATTATCACTTTAGTGAGTTTTTCCCCAGCCTTTGGGGCAGTTATCACTGTCTCCTTGAGTCATCAGGGTATGCTCCCCCTGGCTGCCCGTACCGTGAGATACGGCCTCCCTCTGCCTTCCTTCGTAAGTGGCTCGAAATCACGGTGGCCCCAGTCCAGCTCCATGGCCCACCTTAATTTCTCCAGGAAACTCATGGCGCAGTCCTGTGGGAATTGCAATCGTTTTCTGCTATTCACTTCGACAACGTGGTGATTTCCTGCTTCGGATCCCTCTTCGTTCTTCTTCCTCTTCTCCTCCCGCTCGCATCCATTCTGATTGCCACTCTATGTCCACACTTCCTTCACTTCTTAACCTCTTACGGGATCCATTTGAGACATGTCTTTGCGAGGTAAAACTTTTATCCTCCATTTCTACATTGGAAAGGGGGACCCCGATATGAGAACACTAGCCATGCTCACACCTGGGAGGAGGTGACAAATTGCTGGAGAACCAGAGGCACCTCACCCGCTCCCTCTCTGGGGGGTGAGTAAACACTAGATTCTCTCACGACTGAGAGAGGGACATCTTAGTCCTATGATAGATACACCACGACTGAGGGAGGGGAGGGGAAAGGAGGGGAGGGGAGGGGAAGGGAGGGGAGGGGAGGGGAGGGGAGAGGAGAGGAGAGGAGAGGAGAGGAAAGAGAGAGAGAGAGAGAGAGAGAGAGAGAGAGAGAGAGAGAGAGAGAGAGAGAGAGAGAGAGAGAGAGAGAGAGAGAGAGAGAAAGAGAAAGGAATGGGGGGGGGGGGGGGGGTCAAATAATGAGGCTTTACAGAAAATGTCTATCTGGCAACTATGACTTTACTCTGACATTCGAATATCTAGTAACAAATTGTATATTTCATCGATTCACTTATGCAGTATATATATCTTTAGGATTATGTACTGGAGTAAATAAATTAATAAAAAAAATCATTATTACCAACATTCACATTATTTATTAAATGTCTTTAATACAAACTCGAATTACGTGTGTTTACAATGAAAATGGCATCGGCTGAAGGAGAAAAGAAGAGTGAACAACGAAGGAAACAGGTTTGTTTGCCTTGACTGTAATATCAGTTCTTATTAATTTAATAAATTTTCATCTAGTGATTAACATGGGAAAACCAGCGCCTTGCAATAGAAAGTGAACCTTTGAAATGCTTGCCATGAAGTGGGATGGTAGGGGGTTTATGTCGTCATGTAAATTGGTTGTCACGAGAGAGTGAGTCACCACACAGGTGTGAGCCGAGGACACTTACAAAAACTGACTAGTTTATATTATTGACCACCAAAAGGTTTTACAGGACATATTAAGGAGTGTAGGAAGAATCATTAGGGGTAAACGAAGCTACCGGTAGT
>NC_061824.1:14629596-14644596 GCF_019202785.1 Penaeus chinensis
CAATATTTGCAAATTACCAGTATTATTCTCAGAATAATATTTGCATATTCTTTACCAAAAAAGCTATAAAATTATGCATTATTAAAATGATTATAACTTTTGATGCAAAAGAGTACCATTGAGATTTTTCTCATACAGGTGATCTATTATGTATAGATGACCCACAGAAAGTTTGAATTCTGTTATGCGTGGGCACCTCTGGCAATTTAGTTTCCTGTGACCCCCAGTGCCCAGACTGATGATTTTTATGATCTGACATTAAAACATAAAAAAGAGCATTTTCCCATTGGAAAATAACTTTTCTATCCAAATGTGGATTTAGCACCCCAAAATTTGTCAAAGTTCAAATTCACAACTTGATTAGGCAATTGGATAAAAAAATATAGCTCACTGTGTTTTCTTTATGGTGGCCATGGGGTAAAACCAGGGTAAACTGAACCAAATTTTAAACCCTCATAATTTTTGAAGCACGAATTTGGGTCTGAAATTTTGCAGTTTTTCATATTTTGTATATAGGAACATTTGATCCAAATTTGGTTGAAATCTGAGGTGGTGGGTTTCATGCCTGTCCCACCTTTACATAGAAACACCCGTATATATATTTATATATATATATTTAACCCAATACCGCTGGGGAAAATGAATAAAAAATGGGGAAAATGCTCTGCTCATTTTTTATATTTTCTTATGAAATGTCTCTGCATATAGATGGCTCTGCTAGTGCTTAGTCACAAAGGAGTCAATTAGTAGACCATGTGACCTTACCTGATTTGAATTGGTAGGAAAAAATGTATTTTTTACTAGTGCTGTGAATATCGATGGTGTTATATTTATTATAAACATTATAATTACTATAATGTTATAAACATTAGTAACAGCAAAATAAGATAATGTAAAATATTTTCGAGACAGGCAGTACTCGTAATTGGCTCATTGGTGAGTTAGTGTAGCCATCTTTGTGTAAAAACAATTAAACAAGTAACTCACAGTGGGCATGGCACATACATTCTCGTCATGCCTGTCGGCATTGGGTTAAGTATGTATATATGCATGTGTGTATACACATATACACATACATACATGTATGTATGCATACATATATATTTATATAATATATGTATATAAGCACACACATATGTATATGTGTATATATGTATATATATAGATATATATATATAAATATCTATATATTTATATATATATTTTTTTCTTATATATATATATATATATATATACACATACATACATATATATGTATAGATATATATATGTTATGACCTCTCTTTTTTTCCTTTTGCATTCTTATGCCTATCTACAATTACTTATAATATATTAGAAATAAGTAAAAGAATACCATGATCATATTATCCTCTTTAGGATTTGTTGCAATAGTAAGGAATAATGTTTTGAATGTCATTGAGTTTGTAGCATTGTTTCATTGCTTTAATATTTATTTATTTATTTATTTTTACTAAAATTTCAGGGTGAAACTATTGATGAATGGTACAGTCTAAGTGGAAAACTAGGCGAGAAACAGGAGGGTATGATCAATGTCGTGATATCGTATACGGTGAGTTGAACATTTTAAAGATGTTATTATAGGAATAATTAGGAAAGTTGGTTAGAATGTCTGTTGTCCTAAAGTTTTATTCTTTTTTCTTTTCTTTTCTTTTACTACTTAGAATGTAGTAATGTACTCTAATATATATCAATTTCATCAAGACAGTAGAGCTAAATGCAGATATAACTTTTTGAAACTTATGTTTAACCAAAATGAATAAAAAATTTGTGAAATGTCTCTGCACATGGTTGGCTCTGCTAGTACTTTGCCACAAAGGAGTCAATTAATAGACCTTGTGACCTTGCCTAATTTCACTTTTCCTTGAATTGGTGGGAGAATATCGATAGTGTTAATTTTATTATAGACATTATAATTGCTATAATGTTATAAACATTAGTAACAGCAAAATAAGATAACATGAATGATTTTCGTAAATCAAGGAAAAGAGTAGACGGGCGAGACAGGCAGTACTCATAATTGGCTCATTGGTGACTTAGTACATGTGTAGCCATCTATGTTCAGAAACAAGTAAGGAAACTCAGTGGGCATGGCATGTACGTGCATACCATGACCTTCATCATTGGGTTAAGGATTGTTTATGATCATTTAATTCATAAACTCCTATGATTCCATAACATTTGAAAAAAATGGTATCTCATGAATTTTATACAAGATTAGAGCCATGGGATAAGTAATGAGTTTAGCTTATACTACAAAAACACTTTTGCCATTTTGAGCATTATTTGGTTTATTGTCAACACTGATTAATTGTTTAGTGCCAACTAGCTGGTCACCTGCATAGTGATTTGCTATTTTTAACCAAAGACTATTACTTGTTATTAATATTTATAGATTTTATATATATATATATATATATATATATGATTTTGTCTTTTGAATGTAAAGATTTTATTGAATATTTGACAAAGTAAATTTAGTTTTTAACCCCAATATGAATATTACTTTTAACATTTTACATATCTGTAATCTGGTATAATTCTGTATGTTCTCTTACTTAATTTGAGCAGGGGAGAAGGGGGCAAGGTTGAAAATAGTTTGTCACAAGATTGATGATATTAGTATCAGTCAAAGTGAAGATTGCAATGGAAAATAAGTCTGAAGGGAGGTCACACAAAAAGGACCACCAAAAATTCTTATTGCTTTATGATATTATTATAGTTAATAAAAAAAAATGTAAACAGAGGAAATCTATAGGTGTTAGAACACATAAACATATTTCTTATTCCAGACTGCACCTGCTACTGTAACACCAGTAATGATGATGCCAGGGATGTACCAATACCCTGGTTATACTTCAGTGCCTGTATATACCCTACCACCTGCTCAGCAACCAGCTTCAGCAGTACCACCAAGACAAATTTCAGAGGAAGAACGGAAACAGGTATGTATAACACGCACGCACGCACGCACACACACACACACACACACACACACACACACACACACACACACACACACACACACACACACACACACACACTATGTAAAAGTTGTCTATATATATTTATTTAAATGTATATATATGTATGTATGTATATGAATATATATCTATTTATATAAATAAATATGGATATATATAGGAATTTATATATATATGTATATATATATCTATACTTATATATAGATATATATATCTATACTTATATATGAATATATATATCTATGTATATATATGTATATATATATATATATACTTATATATATATATATGAATGTATATCTATATATATGTAATATATATATATATATATATATATATATATATATATATATATATATATATATATGAATGTACATCTCTATATATATAATATATATATATATATATAAATAAAATATATATAGAGATATAGAGATATGAATATATATATATATATATATATATATATATATATGAATATATATCTATATATATAAAATATATATATATCAAAAATATATATATATACATACACCCACTTATATATATACACAAATAAGTCTATATATACACAAATATATATCGCTATCATCATCATTGGGGAGCTAACACCAACGGTGAGGGTCCTTCATGGCAAGCTGTTAGGTTAGTCTCTGCCCATTTTGAGCTCTTTATAACAGGTTCATAACAGGTTTGATCGATCTGCCCAAGCCATGACATCCTATGTCATCCCAAAAGTCTCCTCCACCCAGGGTTGTGTTGAATAGAGACATTCTGCCCACTAGGTTGTCTCGAATAGAGACAACCTGGTGGGCAGAATCATCCTGTGGAAAACAAGCCAGGTGGCCGTATAACCTGAGTTGGTGATCACAGATTGTGCAAGTAACAGGTCCTGTACCAGTCGCACAGTGTTACTGTTGGTTGGATACATATACCATGATCTGGGACAAGGACCTGTTACAAAAGCCATCAAGAAGAGATTCCAATGCACAATATAGTGTCCAGGTTTCAACACAGTATAGTAAAACTGGCATTATCAGGGCCTTGAAGACACGTAGCTTGGTCCTTCTGCACAGGTACCGGCATCTCCAAATACTCTTGTCGAGAGATTTCATGAGCCCTGCTGCCTGGCCAGTCTGTCTACTGGTCTGACAGCCCAGAGTCATGAACTGCACTACCAAGGTATATAAAGCTCTTTGTGAACTCTGTGTCCTTATTGCAAGCCCATTCTTACTAAACAGGATCTCCTAGCAAGCCCTCAAAGTCTTGGATCTTGGTCTTGGTCTAGGAGACCTCTAGCCCTGGGGGCTTCACTTCATTGCTGAATGCATCAGGAGACATCACTAGGTTTTCCAGAGACTCAGATAGAATAGCAGTATCGTCAGCAAAGTCAAAATCTGTGTCCTTGATATTGCCCAGAGTTGCTCCACACTGACTTTGGACAGTAGCTCTACTCAGTATCCAGTCCATGCAAGTGTTGTAAAGTGCTGGTGCAAGAACACAGCCTTGCCTCACTCCTTAATGAACAGGGAAGAAGCTGGACAGGCCCCCTCCACACTTTACAGCACTTTCAGTACCAGTATACAGGCTTGCTATTAAAGGGACCATCCCTCAAAGTAGTGGGGGTAGGATAAAAAAGGGGGGGTGAAGGAGGGTAAATTTTAAAAATGCGAATAAAAACAAATCTATCTTATCGATTTTCTTCAAATTTGGATGTTTCTTTTATTGTAGCATTCCACATCTTTGGTACAAAATTTGTGGATATTCCCCTCTCAAAAACCTTTATTTTACCGCAATTGGGCCACACTGTTGCATACTTTGCAGTGAAAAAAAAAATCAGAATATACATCAATAAAATCCAGATTTGGCATGAGCTTTTTTCGAAATTGCAATTTTTTTTTTAAATCTCACGCCAGTCTCTGCACATTCATTTCTCTTTCAATTGATGCTTGTTACATGAAGATATGATGATTTGTTCCTAAGTTATAACACATTTTAAAAAGTGAAAAATGCTTTTCATTTTCTGAATCTTTCCTTCAATGAAAATTTATTATTCAATTAGCTAAACACATTTTTCTTTCAAATGCTGTTTTTTACATGAAGATGTCTTGACTACTTTCCGAGTTACAGTATAAACTAAAATGGTGCCTCTGTATGTGCTTCCTCAGCAACATGATGCATTTATTCATATTACTTGACTCAGACCACTTGTATTCATGTTTTCTAGCATCTGCATGTGCTTACATATGCATACATGTGTATGTGGGTGTACATGTACAATAGTGTACATATATGTGCACATGTATATAAAAACGTGCATACATGTACTTGTGTACGTAAATGTGTGTACATGTGTATGTAAATGTGTATAATGTGTTTTCTCGTTTGCTTGGGCTCCAATGAACATAAAAACGTATAATCTCTGCTGTGCGTAAAGTCTCAGCAGGTGGCATAATCATGAAAACTCTCGGGAGGGCCCAGTGTGGTCGACATACCCATCTGATCAAACAAGTTGTGTTTATTTATTTTTTCAGATAGGCTTTTATGTTGAACCCTAGTTATATGTATGAGGTGTGTCTAAATTGAATCACGTATACCACATTTATAACAAAAAACTCGAAAAACTGTATGATGATTTTTAAATTCTCTTAACTATTTTCATCATAAAACCTTAAAATTTTTTAAAATATGTTATTATAAATGTGGTCGACATACCCATCTGATCAAACCAATAGTGTTTATTTATTTTTTGAGATAGAGACTCACCATTTTTGCATAAGCTGTTTATGGTTGCTGCCAACATTTACTTTATTAATAACTCCCACATTTTTTACCATATCGCGCCTATTTGAAATTATGAAGTTAATTTTGTTTTTGTCCAATGGCAACTTCTATGTCTTTTTTTGAAGAATGCATTCATGATATTGAGGGATTGAGCCTTTGCAAAATCGATTAACATATATGTATTCATACATTTTATATATATATATATATATATATATATATATATAAATATATATATATATATATATATCTATATATATATATATATATATATATATATATATGACAGGGAAGGATACGAGCTATGCATCGATCCCTATGGCTCTGGTATTAGGTGCATCAATAGCTCATACCTCTTAGACTTTGCAAGATCTAGGAGGCTGAGGATTGCGGGCTCGTGGTACCAGAGACGAGATATCTCTACACCGCTGGTCTTGGTACTCCAATACTGGCATTGTAGCTAAAGAGAACGACCATATTCTTGTGGATACTGGCTGGTGGATCCTTCAGAACTGTAGAGTTTTTAGGAGTGCTGCGTTCTTTGCTACCGACCACAGACTTGTTGCAACACTAAGGCTCTGCCTCAGATCTAGACGCATCCCGAGATCTCACCAGCAGTTGCTCCATCTCGAGAGGCTCAAGAGTGAGGAGGTAGCTCAGGAGTATGCAGTGGCAGTCTCAAATCGGTTTGAAGTGCTTGGCACTTTACAGGACCCTGCTGAACTGTGGGATACCTATAAGCAGAAAACTCTGTCAGCTGCCGAGGAGTGCCTTGGGGTCTGACCTCAGCAAAGGAGGCATGCTGCCAGACTGGATGGGAACCATGTCTTGCACAGGGAGTTGTCTTGCTATGCTAGGGCCTATTTGAGAATGGACTAAGAGAGGTACGTTAGGGGCATCGTGGAAGAGTTGGAAGGGCATTTTGCCCAAAATGACCTTCAACCTGCTTTCCGAGCCCTTGAGGGAACTCCGGTCAAAGTCCATCTCTCAATTGGGCTTGGTGAGGGCAGAGGATGGTCGCATTGTGTTGGAGCCAGGTGAGTATAAGACCTACTAGGCTGAGTACTTTGAGCAACTGTATAGGGTCGATCCCCCGTCTTCACAACTCCAGTTGGCTGGCACACAGCCACTAGTGGCTGATCCACCAATCAGTGAGGAACCACCTTCCATTGAAGCGGTCTCTAGGCTGAAGAGCAGAAAGGCTGCTTGTGTCTGTGGGATTGCTGCGGAGTTGTTGAAGGCGGGTGGAGAAGCCATGATCTGTGGTTTGCATGCAGTCCTGTCTGCCGTTTGGGAGACTGGTACCATTCCTGGAAAAGGGGCTTGGTCATCCCAATCTGGAAAGGGAAAGGGGACCAAAAGGACTGTGGCAACTACAGAGGTATTACATTACTGAGCGTACCAGGCAAGGTCCTTGCTCATCTGCTTTTGGCACGAGTGCGCGACCATCTATTACGGGTACAGAGACCTGAGCAGTCTGGTTTTACACCCAAGAAGTCAACTATAGACCGCGTCTTAGCACTTCATGTCCTTGTGGAACGCCAACTTGAGTTTCAACAAGGTATGCTTGCAGCTTATGTTGATCTCAAGAAGGCTTTCGACTCAGTGCACCGGGAGAGTCTCTGGACCTTACTGGGTCTCCGTGGGATCCCCCCTGGGATTATTGGTTTGCTGTCTGGCCTGTATCATCATCATCATTATGGAGCTAACGCCGGCAGGGGCGCATAGCCACATCCACCCTCCGCTTCCACCTACGAGGATCCCTCATGGCGAGCCGCCAGGCAGGGGCCCGGCCCATCTCTAGTTCCTCACGACAGGTTTGATCGATTTGCCCAAGCCACGACCTTCTCGGTCGTCCCACAGGCCTCCTCCACCCAGGGTTGTCTCGGACAGAGACAACCTGATGGGCAGGATCATCCTGTGGGAGTCGAGCCAAGTGGCCATATAGCCTGAGTTGGCGATCACGGATTGTGCAAGTAACAGGTCCTGTACCGGTCTCACGGTGCAGCCGTTGGTTGGACACATGGTCCCGCCAACTGTACCCCATGATCTGGCGCAAGGATCTGTTACAAAAGGCATCAAGACGAGATTCCAGAGCACAAGATAGTGTCCAAGTTTCACTACCATAGAGTAAAACTGGCAGTATCAGGGCCTTGAAAACACGTAACTTGGTCCTTCTGCACAGGTACCGACATCTCCAAATACTCTTGTCGAGAGATTTCATGACCCCTGCTGCCAGGCCAATCCGTCTACTGACTTCTTGGTCTGACAGCCCAGAGTCGTGAAATGCACTACCGAGGTATATAAAGCTCTTTGTGACTTCGATGTTTTCCCCGCAAGCACGTATCGACTGTACAGGGTCTCCTAGCAGGCCCCCAAAATCCTGGATCTTGGTCTTGGTCCAGGAGACCTCTAGCCCCAGGGGCTTCGCTTCATTGCTAAATGCATCAAGAGCCGCTACAAGGGTTTCCAGAGATTCAGAGAGTACGGCAACATCATCGGCAAAGTCAAGGTCTGTAACCTTGATATTGCCCAGAGTTGCTCCACAGTGACTTTGGACAGTAGCTCTACCCAGTATCCAATCCATGCAAGTGTTGAAAAGTGTTGGTGCAAGAACACAGCCTTGCCTCACCCCTGAACTAACAGGGAAGAAGCTCGACAGGCCCCCACCACACTTTACAGCACTTTCAGTGCCTGTATACAGGTTTGCTATTAGTCCAATAATCCTTATTGGAATTCCTCTTAGTCTCAGGATCTCCCAGAGAGATTCGCGATGCACCGTGTCAAACGCCTTCTTGAGATCGATGTAGGCTGCGAGCAGCCCACGTCCGAACTCACGACGGCGTTCTATAATGATTCGAAGCGCCAGGATGCGGTCTATTGTGGACTTACCAGGAGTGAAACCAGATTGCTCCGGTCTTTGGTGCCTCAACAGGTGGTCCCTGATACGTCTCAGTAAGATGTGTGCGAGTACCTTGCCTGGTACACTGAGTAGTGTAATGCCTCGGTGATTGCTGCAGTCCCACCGATCCCCTTTCCCCTTCCAGAGAGGGATGACCACACCCCTCAGCAGGTCAGGGGGAAAGGTACCAGTCTGCCAGATGGCAGACAGGACTGCATGCAAGCCCCTTGCCATAGGTTCTCCACCAGCCTTTAACAATTCGGCTGGGATGCCACAGACACCTGCTGCTTTACCACTCTTCAGCTTGGAGATCGCCCCCCTGATTTCGGTCAGGGAGGGTGGATCCTCGCTGATGGGTGGATCTGGCAGAGGAGTCTCAACATTACCCGCATCCATGTTAACTGTTGGTGGATCAACCTTATACAACTGCTCAAAATACTCAGCCCAACGCACACGCACCCCATCAGGATCTGAGATTATCTGGCCACTTGCTGAGCGGACTGCAGCCGTCTGTGAGGGGGGCTTGGAGTTCAGCTTTCTCAGAGCTTGGTAGGCAGGACGAAGGTCATTTACAAGGAAATGGCTTTCGACCTCCTCTGCAAGACTACTGGTAAACTGTTCCTTATCCCTTCTCAACAGTGACCTAGTCCTGCGCACCAGAGAGCGGTGCAAAGTGCGATCCCCTGACAGTCGAGCCGCACGACAAGCATCTGTGGCTTCCAGCGTCTCCTGCGAGATGGAATTCTGTCTTGTTCTTGGGCGTTCACCAATGGATTCCTGAGCTGCATCAAGCGTTTCACTCTTGAAGGTATCCCACATAAGAACAGGGTCTGTCTGGCCCTCGAGTGCTGTGAGACGACCAGAGATAGCCTCGGCAAACCCCCGGGTACACTCGTCCTCCCTCAATCTGTCCAAATTAAACACCCGAGGGTGTTCATTTGGGCGGCGGGGGGTTCTAAAGTGGACCCGGAGAGTAGCCACCACTATTCTATGGTCAGTTCCACAGAACTCAGCGCTTCGATATACCCTGCAGTTCTGGAGGATCCTCCATCGAGTGCTAACGAGGATGTGGTCGATCTCCTTGGCCACTCTTCCTGTATCGCTGTACCAAGTCCAGCGATGCGGGACAGAACGCTGATACCAGGAGCCAGAAATCCTCAATTTCTGGGACCTAGCAAAGTCACGGAAAAGGAGGCTATTCTCACTGCCAGCATCAGCTCCTGAGCCATGAGGACCGACAGACATCTCGTAGCCAGCTCGATCACAGCCGGATACCGCATTGAAGTCGCCCAGCACAATACGAATATCTCGCCGAGGACATCTGTCTGCCACAGATGCAAGTTTGGCGTAAAACATCTCTTTCACCTCAAGTTTATATACATCCGTAGGAGCGTATACAGCAACAAGAGACATGAAGCCAAATGAAAGCTTCAGTCTCAATACCATGATACGCTCATCGACTGGAGTGACCTCAACTACCAAGGGTTGAAGTCTGCTGGAGATGGCTATGGCTACTCCCTGGAGATGGTGGCCATCGCTGCGGCCCGACCAGTAGTAGGTGTAGCCACCCTCACTAATCGTGCCACTGCCAGGTCTTCTCACCTCCGAGAGAGCAGCCACCTCAACTCTCAGCTGTTTCAATTCCCTCGATAGTAGTGGTAACCGATCGTCCTGTCGCAGGGAACGGATGTTCCAAGCCCCCACCCTGACAGTCCGCCTGAGGTCTAACCTCGGGCAGTCACTCCGGGTGGGCGCCACCTCTGCCACCCCTACCGACGCCGCCCCATGTAGAGGAGGTTGGCTGGCTGCAGGCCCCATAATCCACCTGCAGGGCTCCCTAGGGCTTTCCCCCACAAGCATCACGCCAGGCTGGCGGCCGCTGGGACCCAGCTGGGACTGGGGGTAACCCCCCCTCCCCACCCGAGTCCCAGCGGTTGCCAACCCAGAGGGACCCACAGCCCGCCGTACTTGCTGGGTAGGAGGGACTTTAGCCCTCCCCCCAGCGTCAACTTCTATATTAGACGTTGCCAGTGGTTATCTCGGGGGGGCCGACTGGCAAGGCCTGCCTCCCCACAGCCGCCCATTAACCCCAGGGGGTGCAGGGGACAGGAGTTAGTACGAAGCCAGGGCGTATCCACACGCCGGTGGGCCATAGCTCCGTACCTTTAGGGCCTCCTGCTGCTCCAAGAGCCTCCACAGTTCAGCCTAGGACCGCAAGGTACCTAGTTTCCATGGGTGGCCACGAGGAGGCACTGTAGAAGTCTTGATGATGGAGAGGCTATGAGCTGGCAGGGGAGTCTTATGCATAGCTGCTCCCTTTTTCGCACCAGGCTAGCCAGCGGTGGCAGCTGAAAGCGGGAAGGCATGCAAGCAGGCACTTAACGCTAACTAGGCTACCACACCATCGCTTCACATCATCCCGAGCATGAAGCACCCACCCAAGAAGTCAACTATAGACCGCGTCTTAGCACTTCATGTCCTTGTGGAACGCCAACTTGAGTTTCAACAAGGTATGCTTGCAGCTTATGTTGATCTCAAGAAGGCTTTCGACTCAGTGCACCGGGAGAGTCTCTGGACCTTACTGGGTCTCCGTGGGATCCCCCCTGGGATTATTGGTTTGCTGTCTGGCCTGTATACAGATAGCGAGACTGCTGTCAAGTGTGGGGATGGCATCTCTGCCTTTTTCCCGGGGTCTGCCGGGGTGAGACAGGGATGTGTCTTGGCCCCAACCCTTTTCAATACCTGTATGGACTGGATACTTGGCCGTGCCATGAACCGTAGTTCCTGTGGGGCATCAATTGGTAATTTCAAGGTCACAGACCTTGACTTTGCTAATGATGCAGTGATTCTAGCAGAGACATTGGAGGTCGTGGAAGACGCTCTCGAGGCGCTGCATGAGGAGGCGAAGCCATTGGGACTCAAAGTCAACTGGACCAAGACCAAGGTTCAGGAATTTGGGGACTTTTTGGATGTCGATGTTCAGTCTGTGTATGCCTGTGACGAGAACATTGAGGTCTTGGATAAATTCACTTATCTTGGTAGTGTAGTGCAGAGTGACGGAGGTTCCGGCCGGGAAGTCACTCGACGACTCGGACTGGCCTACGGCGTTATAGACTCACTCAATAGGAGTATTTGGCGCTGTCGGTATTTGACTAGGAGAACTAAGTTCAGGCTCTTCAGAGCACTGGTGATCCTGGTCTTACTCTATGGGTGTGAGACCTGGACACTGAACAGTGCTCTGAAGGCCCGTCTTGACTCCTTTGGTACTAAGTGTCTTTGTAGAGTCATGGGGTATACCTAGAGGATACGCCATGCGACTGATTGAAGAGCTATTACCAGTCTGATACGAGAGCACCAACTTCAGCTATATGGGCATGTGGCTCGTTTTCCTGAGGAAGATCCGGCTCATAGGGTCATCTCCGAGAGGGTTGACCCAGGCTGGAGAAGACCAAGGGGAAGGCCACGGAACTCTTGGCTGAAGCAAGTCGATCAGAAATGACATATGTATTTATATATGGATATATAGATATATCTAATATACATTTATATAAGTAAATATATACATATATATTTATATATACATACATATGTATTTATATATGTGTATATATTGCGATGTGTATTTATATATTTCAAATATGTATATATTTATATATATGAAAATATATATGTATATGTATACATATATATCTATATATCTATATATATAAATATATATATATATATATATATATATATATATATATATATTTATTTATATGTCTATATAAATGTTTATATAAACATATATATATATATATATATATATATATATATGTATATTTATATATATATATATATATTTATATATTTATATATATTTATATATATATCTATATTTATATATATATATATATATTTATATATATATATATATATTTATATATATATATACATTTATATATATATATATATTTCATATATATTTATATACATATATTTATATACATTTATATATTTCTGTATGTATATTTGTATATATCAATTCATATATATATATATATATATATATATATATATTTATATATATACACACATATCTATATATACATATATATATTCATATCTATATATACATATATATACATATATATATACATATATATTTACATATATATATATTATTTATATATATATATATATATATACATATCTATATATACATAAATATACATATATTCATATATATATATACATATGCGGTATCCGGCTGTGATCGAGCTGGCTACGAGATGTCTGTCGGTCCTCATGTATGTATATTTGTATATATCAATTCATATATATATATATATGTATATATATATATATATATATATATATATATATATACATACATATCTATATATACATATATATATATACATATATATACATATATATTTACATATATATATTATTTATATATATATATATAAACATATCTATATATACATATATATACATATATACATATATATATATATATATACATATGCGGTATCCGGCTGTGATCAAGCTGGCTACGAGATGTCTGTCGGTCCTCATGGCTGGCAGCGAGAATAGCCTCCTTTTCCGTGACTTTTCTAGGTCCCAGAAATTGAGGATTTCTGGCTCCTGGTATCAGCGTTCTGAGCCGCATCGCTGGACTTGGTACAGCGATACAGGTAGAGTGGCCAAGGAGATCGACCACATCCTCGTTAGCACTCGATGGAGGATCCTCCAGAACTGCAGGGTATATCGAAGCGCTGAGTTCTGTGGAACTGATCATAGATTAGTAGTGGCTACTCTTCGGGTCCACTTTAGAACCCCCCGTCACCCAAATGAACACCCTATGGTGTTTCATTTGGACAGATTGAGGGAGGACGAGTGTACCCGGGGGTTTGCCGAGGCTATCTCTGGTCGTCTCACAGCACTCAAGGGCCAGACAGACCCTGTTCTTATGTGGGATACCTTCAAGCATGAAACGCTTGATGCAGCTCAGGAATCCATTAGTGAACACCCAAGAACAAGACAGAATTCCATCTCGCAGGAGACACTGGAAGCCACAGATGCTTGTCGTGCGGCTCGACTGTCAGGGGATCGCACCTTGCACCGCTCTCTGGTGCGCAGGACTAGGTCACTGTTGAGAAGGGATAAGGAACAGTTTATCAGTAGTCTTGCAGAGGAGGTCGAAAGCCATTTCCTTGTAAATGAACTTTGTCCTGCCTACCAAGCTCTGAGAAAGCTGAACTCCAAGCCCCCCTCACAGACGACTGCAGTCCGCTCAGCAAGTGGCCAGATAATCTCAGATCCTGATGGGGTGCGTGTGCGTTGGGCTGAGTATTTTGAGCAGTTGTATAAGGTTGATCCACCAACAGTTAACATGGATGCGGGTAACGTTGAGACTTCTCTGCCAGATCCACCCATCAGCGAGGATCCACCCACCCTGACCGAAATCAGGGGGGCGATCTCCAAGCTGAAGAGTGGTAAAGCAGCAGGTGTCTGTGGCATCCCAGCCGAATTGTTAAAGGCTGGTGGAGAACCTATGGCAAGGGGCTTGCATGCAGTCCTGTCTGCAATCTGGCAGACTGATAGCTTTCCCCCTGACCTGCTGAGGGGTGTGGTCATCCCTCTCTGGAAGGGGAAAGGGGATCGGTGGGACTGCAGCAATCACCGAGGCATTACACTACTCAGTGTACCAGGCAAGGTACTCGCGCACATCTTACTGAGACGTATCAGGGACCACCTGTTGAGGCACCAAAGACCGAAGCAATCGGGTTTCACTCCTGGTAAGTCCACAATAGACCGCATCCTGGTGCTTCGAATCATTATAGAGCGCCGTCGTGAGTTTGGACGTGGGCTGCTCGCAGCCTACATCGATCTCAAGAAGGCGTTTGACACGGTGCATCGCGAATCTCTCTGGGAGATCCTGAGACTAAGAGGAATTCCAATAAGGATTATTGGACTAATAGCAAACCTGTATACAGGCACTGAAAGTGCTGTAAAGTGTGGTGGGGGCCTGTCGAGCTTCTTCCCTGTTAGTTCAGGTGTGAGGCAAGGCTGTGTTCTTGCACCAACACTTTTCAACACTTGCATGGATTGGATACTGGGTAGAGCTACTGTCCAAAGTCACTGTGGAGCAACTCTGGGCAATATCAAGGTTACAGACCTTGACTTTGCCGATGATGTTGCCGTACTCTCTGAATCTCTGGAAACCCTAGTGGCGGCTCTTGATGCATTTAGCAATGAAGCGAAGCCCCTGGGGCTAGAGGTCTCCTGGACCAAGACCAAGATCCAGGATTTTGGGGGCCTGCT
>NC_061824.1:14659596-14679596 GCF_019202785.1 Penaeus chinensis
ATCAATCAGTGAGGCACCACCTTCCATCGAAGAGGTGAGAAGGGCGGTCTCTAGGCTTAAGAGCGGAAAGGCTGCTTGTGTCTGTGGGATTGCTGCGGAGTTGTTGAAGGCGGGTGGAGAAGCCATGATCTGTGGCTTGCATGTAGGCCTGTCTGCCGTTTGGGAGACTGGTACCATTCCTTCTGACTGGAAAATGGGCTTGGTCATCCCTATCTGAAAAGGGAAAGGGGACCAGAGGTATTACATTGCTCAGCGTACCAGGCAAGGTCCTTGCTTATCTTCTTTTGGCGCGAGCACAGAGACCTGAGCAGTCTGGCTTTACACCCAAGAAGTCAACTGTAGACCGTGTCTTAGCACTTCGTGTCCTTGTGGAACGCCGACTTGAGTTTCAACAATGTATGCTTGCAGCTTATGTTGACCTCAAGAAGGCTTTCGACTCAGTGCACCAGGAGTCTCTGGAGCCTAATGGGTCTCCGTGGGATTCCCCCTGGGATTATTGGTTTGCTGTCTGGCCTGTATATAGTTACCGAGAGTGCTGTCAAGTGTGGGAGCACATCTCTGCCTTTTTCCCGGTGTCTGCTAGGGTGAGACAGGGATGTGTCCTGGCCCCAACCCTTTTCAATACCTGCATGTTCCTGTGGGGCATCAATTGGTAATTTCAAGGTCACTGACCTTGACTTTGCTGATGATGCAGTGATTCTAGCAGATTCTAGTAGAGACCAAAGTTCAGGAATTTGGGGACTTATTGGGCGACGGAGGTTCCGACCGGGAAGTCACTCGACGACTCGGACTGGTCTACGGCATTATGGATTCATTCAATAGGAATATTTGGCGCTGTCGGTATTTGACTAAGAGAGCTAAGATCAGGCTCTTCACAGCACTGGTGATCCCGGTCTTACTCTATGGGTGTGATACCTGGATAGTGAACAGTGCTCTGAAGGCCTGTCTTGACTCCTTGGGTACTGTCTTCGCAGAATCATGGGATATACCTGGAGGGACCATGTGTCCTATCAGAGGATACTCCGTGAGACTCTTTCAAGACCTATTACCAGTCTGATACGAGAGCGCCAACTTCAGCTCTATGGGCATGTGGCTCGTTTTCCTGAGGAAGATCCGGCTCATAGGGTCATCTCCGAGAGGGTTGACCCAGGCTGGAGAAGACCAAGGGGAAGGACACGGAACTCATAACTGAAGCAAGTCGATCAGATCTGCCAAGATGTGGTGGAGGTGGGAAGGAATGCTGCATGGAGGCTTGCTCAGAGGGACCCCAGGAGGTGGAGGCAAAGGTTGAGCACGGCAAAGCTCAGCCATACGTATGTCCCCCTTATGATGATGATGATATATATGTATGTATATATTTATATATGTGTATATGTTCATATATAAGTATATATACATATATAAGTATATATACATATATATGTATAGATATGTTATATATATACATATATACACATATACATACATATATATATATTTATATATATATATATATACATATATATAAAGCTGCCGCGATGGTCCAATTGAGGTATAAAATATTGGAAGATATATACGAAGATAGGACAGCAACCACCAAGCTCCACACGGAAACCGATAAAGTACCAATTAAAAAAGGTTTTAGATAGTACGATATCATCTCACCAAATCTTTATAGTTTGGCTTGAGGAAATATTCAAGAAGCTAGAATGGAGCACTGGACTCCGATCCCCGTGGTCCCGAGTTCAATTCCTCGCCGCGTCAGTTGTAAAAACGCCTGCACTCGAATTTTGATCTCATGGCGAGAAAACGACACATCGCCTTGAGAAATCAAACGCAAGTGTCGTAGGGGAAGTCACTAGTCATAAGTGGTAGCGCGCTTCACCGCAGTTCAGGTAAGTGGTACTGCCAAATGCCAGATCCTGCCGAGGAATAAATGGCTGTTGAACAAACAAACATGTTATATATATATATATATATATATATATATATATATATATATATATATATATATATATATATATACATAAATATGTATAAATATACATATATATTTATATATATATGTATGTATAGGTATATTTGTTTTGATATATATATATATTTTTAAATATGTATATGTATATATAGATATGTATATATGTATGTATATTTTTATATATACATATATATATTAATATATATGAATAAATAAATATATACATATATATGTATATGTATATATATGTATGCGTGTATATGTATATAGATATAGTATCTGGCAATGAGTAAGAGTGGTATCGTGGTGAGGTCAGTGATAATAAGAGCTAAAAATAACGAGAGAGAAATGATCTGTGATAATGCTACACAACTGACTGTATGGTTTGCGAAGTTCTAGCTTCGCCCGGGCCTTCTAAATATGGGCCGGCCTGTGTCAGCTTTTTACGGCTGTCTCATTGAGTTGTCTGACACTCGGTGCTTACCGTGGCGGCGGGATTGCCAGCAGGCGCTCCTGCCGCCATGGTGTAAGCATTTCGCATAGCCTCTTTACCAGCACTGCGGCTGTTGTGGGCGGTCCCTGTCTCAGGAATTGTGTATGGTCACAATTTTCTAGGTAGTGGACTAGTGTGGCGTTCGGCTCGCCGCAGTGCTTGCAGCACCTTTCATCGCGTTCGATTGTTGGGATAATCTGCCATGCACAGTGGTAACCTAGGCGCATTCTGTGAAGAATGACTTCGGTACCTCTGTTGCTTACTTCAGAGAGTGCCAGTGGTTCATAGCCTGTGGCGTCTGAGTACCAGCTGGCCGAGGGGGAGGTTCTCGTTTCCTCTCTATGGAGCTGCCGTAGGAAGGTACGACCGACCAAGGCACACTTCTCCATACGTAATTTTCGGCTCGGTTTTATCATCATGGGATTTGGGGGCATGCCAGCGACGGCTAGTCTGTCAGCAAGCTCGTTCCCTCTGATGCCGATGTGGCTTGGGACCCAGTTGATGATTATTCTTCTACCCTGAGCAAGAATTCTCTGTGCCATTGTGAGAATTGTGGTCAGTAGGTAGATGTTGTCTGTGGGTGAGCTGTGCTGAAGACAGTCAATGGCTGCCCTGGAGTCTGTGTGTATGACCACGTGTCCTTCCCTTAGGGACGCGTGGCCTAGGGCTCCCATGATTGCAACTGCCTCTGCCTGTAGCGAGGAGGCGTTGTCTGTTACCCTCATGGATCGCGTGGCATCCCTAGCTTCAAAGCCGGCGCCTGCAGTGTGGCTCAAGGGATCGACCGATCCATTCGTGTAGTATGTTCTACTACCCGGAGGAGTGATGGCTGCAATGACCCTGTGGGCTTCTGCCTTTAGGCTAGGCATGGGGTAAAGGCTCTTTTTCATTGACAGGCTCATTATGATGAACTCTATCAGGCTCAGTGCCCACGGCGGGGCTTCGACAAAGTCGGGGTGGGGGGAGTCCATGCCCTTAGCAAGAAGCTGTTCTTTGAGCTGATGGCGTATCAACACCCTGGCTGTATGAGACAGCCACGAGTTGTTTGCAACGAGCTCGTTGTCTTGTTCGAGACATCTGACTAATTTATGTCTTAGGCTTGTGTTCCTGGGAGCCTGGATGACCTTTGACAGGAATTGTGTTGCCATTAGATCGATTCGTGAGTCCAGGGGGAGAAGGTTTGCCTCCATCAGGAGGTTGAGGACCTTCGTCCACCTCGGGGCACCCAGAATGATCCTGGCAGCTTCATTTTGGACTGTTTTTAATTTGTCTGTGTGCTTTTTCTTTGCAGCAATTAGAGCGACTGAGGCATAGTCCACAATGGGCCGGACAGCATGTACATAGAATGATATTAGTACTTTGTGTCTGGCCCCTATGCGTTTCCCAGTCATTGCTCTCATGACGGACAGTCTTGCTTTGGTTCGGTCAACCAGGTACTGGACCTCCTTATGGAAGGAGAGGGTCCGGTCTATCCTTACCCCAAGGTATAGGTAGTCCTGGACCCATTCTAATTCCACTCCCTGGATTTTCAGTCTTGTGCCTCGAACTCTCTGTCTCAGAGCCATGGCTTTGGATTTGGCTGCAGAGATCTTTAGTCCTGTCCTACAACACTCCTCTGACACGAGGTCCAGACAGCGCTCGGCTTTATTCTGGCTGCGTGGTCCAGTGGAGGTGATAGCGTGATCGTCTGCATACGAGATGATCTGGCACCCCACTGGGAGGTTTATGTTGAGGATGCAGGACATTAAAGTGTTGAATAGGGCTGGACTGAGAACCCCATCCTGTGGCGTTCCATTTTCGAGCGGCATGTGCTGCGATAGGTGACCCTGGAATTTGACATTGGCAGTCCTGTTCCTGAAGTAGTCACCTATCCAAGCCAAGAGCTTTCCTCTGATTCCCTTCTGGATCAGGCTTTCCTGAATGGCAAGCGGACTTGCCAGTTCAAAAGCCTTCTCCAGGTCAAGGAATACCACCACAGCTGGGCCCTTGCTGATTGTGCTTAAGAGCGTGGCTATGCTGTGTGCTGTGCCCATGCCCCTTGTGAACCCGTGGAGGTGTTCGTGCGGGGGTCCCGTTTTCCATTGAAGCCGGTTTAGTACCATCCTCTCAGCCGTCTTGGCCAGGCAGCTGAGCAGAGAGATGGGGCGGTACTTTCCCGGCTCCTTTGGTTTTGGGGCGGGAACTATGGTAGCCCTCTTCCAACTCTGGGGTAGAGTGGAAGTTTCCCAGGACTTGTTGATGAGTTGCAAGAGTGCACGCTCACCTGCTAGTCCTAGGTGGGAGATAATGGGGTACGAGATCCCATCAGAGCCCGGGGCTGTGTTGGAACTGGTTTTATAGGCTTTCCTTAGTTCCCTCAGAGAAAAGATAACGTCTGAGTTATCGGGTTCGGCTGCCCTTTCTCTGATCTGAGCATGTCTGTCTGGCTGTAGACGCTCTTGTCTTGCCCTCAGCCTCTGCTTGGGGGTCGTGATGGGTGCACCTCGGGGCTGAGCGGCTGGTAGCTCGCTTGACCCGTTGCCACAGCTCTGAAAGGGTGGTTTGGTGGTCGAAGGACGCACACCATTCCAGCCACTTTTCCTGCCTGACTCTGTGTGCAGTTTCCTTGGCATCCGTGACAGCCTCCCTTAGGAGGGATAAGTTGTCAGGGGTTCTTTGCCTTCGGAATAGTTTTCGGCACATGTTCACCCTGTGGTTGACCTCCCTGATCTCGTCATTGAAGTACCAGGCGTCTTTGTGACTTCTGGACCCAGGCCGAGTTTTGGGTATGGTCTGTGAGGCTGCTTCATTAATGGCGTTTAGCAGGCTAGCTTCGAGCACTTCCACATTTTCGCTTTGTGGGGGATCGTTGCATCTCAGACAGAGGGCCAAGGCGTTTTGAAACGCCTGCCAGTTGGCCTTGTCTGTTTTCCATCTTGGATTCTGTCTTAGGATTTCGGCTGGGCCAGCATCCATGAGGGTAGTTATAGTGCCGTAATGGTCACTTGTGACGGTCTCATCTACACGCCAGCCAATCCTCCCCACCAGAGTCGCAGTGGCCAGGGTGAGGTCTAGGACCCCTCCTCTGACATGCGTTGGCTCTTGGGTGTTGAGGAGAGCGATCTCAGGGAATGTCTCTAGCACGTCGGCTATGTGATAGCCGGCCGCATCCGGTGCCCGGCAGGGAGCCAGGATGGGGTGGTGTGCATTGAAGTCTCCCCCTATGATCACTCGGTCGTGTGCAGCAGAAGCACAGACCTGGCTGATGTCTAAGCTTCTACAGCGTGGCCGGCTGTACACGTTGTACAGTTTGAGGGGCCCCCCGGCCAGGTGAACTTCGACGGCAAGGGATTCAACATCGTCTCTACAGTGCGATGCATCGGCTATTGCGGAGCAGGGGATTGTTGCTCTCACAAGGGTGATCAAGCCTCTCTTGCCAGGTAGTCGTGGCAGTGTGAAGGCATGGTACCCTGAGAAGCGAACAGTGTCCACTGTTAATGTCTCCTGGAGCATGACAATGTCAATGTTCCTTGATTGCACTACTGCTTGGAGAAAAGCGTTCTTTGCAGAGAAGCTATTGATGTTCCACTGTAGGATGCTTAGATGGTGTGTCATGATGTTACTCAGTGATAGTTACATCAGAGACATCGTCGGAGTCTGACAACTCCATTGCGAGGTCCTCGCTGGTTGAGGGCTCCTTGTCTGTTGTCAGGCTATCCTTGGGTCCACTGGGAGGTGGAGAGCCTTTGGTAGCTCTGACTTTGGTTGGTTCGGCTTTTCTCTCAGGCTTTTTCTTGGCTGGCCTTGCTGGACTTGCCTGGACAAGGTCAGCGTGCTCTGGCTGTTTTGGCTCTGCCTGTGAAGGCATGGCCTGGTTTGGAGTGGGGAGGGGAGTCTCGTCCTGGGGTGAGGCTGGTTTTGCTCTAACCAGCTTTCTTCCCTTCAGGGCTGCAACAGTCTGGGTCATTGCCGTCATGGCGACCGAAACTGCCTTCTCGGCCTCCTCACTCGACCTCCCCAGGGCTGTTGCTACTGCTGAGACAACAGCAGTTAACAGGAGAGTCATATCGTCCTCGTCAAAGAGGAGATGATCATCTGTTGGGGAGGTTTTTGTGGTGCTCTTAGAACCTTTTCTCTTTAGTTTCTTTTTCTGCACCTTTGGCATTGTCGGAAACTCCTTTTTGTTGGAGACATCCGGTGTCGGCTGGGGGGCGGCTTCCTTCCTCTTAGGAGGTCGGGAGGCCTTTTCGCTTTTGTTCCTTCCCCAGACATTGGTGCCCGGTGGGGCAGGAACAAAGTCTGGTCGGTTTTGAGCAACCTCTTGTCGCCTGAGGGCCGCCTTTTTCCTGACAGAGCAAGTCAGGCTCCAGGCATGATGCTTCTTGGCACAGTTGGGACATTTGGCTGTTGTGTCCCTCTTTTCCTCTTTGTATGCCTTGAGGCATACCTCTGTGTTGTGTGCCTTGCTACAGACACCACATTTAGGCTTGGCTGTACAGTTAGCCTGGTGGTGACCGTATTTCTGGCACATACGTTTGAAGGTTGTAGGTGCCCCAGTTACCCAGATCAAGGGTAGTGGTTGGGGCACCTTTCTTGGTCACCAGGACTTGCCTGGTTGGGGTCTTTCCCTTCGACATTCGAGAAGCCTGCACGACCTGTGGGTGTGAAGCGATCAGCTCCTCATCGTACGAGACTGAGAAGCCAAGTAGCACCATCTTGGTTCTCTTTTCCTCGGGACTTAGTGGGGAAAGACTCACTTTCCTCCCATCGGCTAGCTCCTTCGTTTCCCGGAGGAAATTCAAGGTAGCTTGATCTTTAAGCATTATGATCATGCCCTGATCTCGGGCGAACCGGATTTTCCGTTGCAACTCCAATGCCCTAACCAATTGGTAGGCATTGTCGAAGCCTTCGGGTTTAGCTTGCACTTTGAACTGGGCGAAGCATTTAGGGGGTCCCGACTCTTCATCAGAGTCGGTCTCCGGCCTCGGACGCTTCGGCCCGCCCTTTCGGCTTTCGGGCTTGTTTGTGGAGGCAGCAGCTGATGCGGCTGGTTCAGCCTGCTCTCCCCTCTCAATCGGGGAGGCCGTCTGTGAACTCAGGGGCCACCCTGGCTTAGCTGTTGGCCTGGAGAGGCCAGCTCGCGAGTCAAGATCTTTAACTATTCGGTGGACAGACCCATTGGCTTCGGTCTTGTCCACCTTAGCAGCAGGGGCGACAGTGTCATCCTGTGCATGGGGCTTTCTTTTGCCACCGGAAGGCACATATGCCTTCATGGTGACTACCGTGGTCTGGGCCTTGCGCGGTTCGTCAACATTTTTGTCAGTCTGTGGGGGGGGGGGGGGGGTTGATTATTTTTTCCATAAATTGGTAAGTGCTTCATCCTCTCACGCCCCCACCCACCACGGACTCCAACAAGGGGAAGCTGAGTGTCAGAACCAGTGTCTAACAGCAACAGGAGTGATGAGAGGATATACGCAGCCAATAGCCATTGTGACGGCGCTCACGGACCATTGTGAGTGCCAATGGCGGCATGACTGCTTGACCCTAGCCTCCCGGGGGAGACCAGCCGATTGACCGTGACCGGGCCGGGATCAGGCCGCCTGTCTTGCTGGAATAGAGGACCAAAGAGGCGTGTTGCTAGCCACAGGGCGTACTCGTTCACGGCATCGCTCAACCTCCAGAACTCCCGTCTCCACAGCGCACAAGGCTGCCACGCACGGCAAACGCGTGGGTAGGTGTAAACCCCTGGGGAGAGACCAGAGGGGATGCCCTTCCACCTACGAGACATCATTGTTTGGAGCCCTTTTACTCAGCCCTCTGAGGCAGCCACCCAAAGGTTGCTTCACCGCAGTGAGGGAAGAGGAGTCTTGCACTTTTACCAGGCAGTTCCTTTCATCCCTCTGAAGCAACCACCCAAAGGTTGTTTCACTTCAGTGAGGAAGGAAAGGACCTGTGTCTTTTCAAAGTAGTTCCCCCTTCCCTCTAAAACAGCCACCCAAAGGCTGTTTCACTTCAGTGAGGGAAGGGAGGTTTTGCGTTCTTGTCAGGCACTTCCTTTCGTTCCCCTGAAGCAACCACCCAGAGGTTGTTTCATCTCAGTGGGGAAGGAAAGGACCTGTGTCTTTTCAAAGTGTTTCCCCCTTCCCTCTGAAGCAGCCATCCAAAGGCTGTTTCACCTCAGTGAGGGAAGGGAGGTTTTGCACTTTTGCCAGGCAGTTCCTTTCATCCCTCTGAAGCAACCACCCAAAGGTTGTTTCACCTCAGTGAGGAAGGAAAGGACCTGTGTCTTTTCAAAGTAGTTCCCCCTTCCCTCTAAAACTGCCATCCAAAGGCTGTTTCACCTCAGTGAGGGAAGGGAGGTTTTGCGTTCTTGCCAGGCAGTTCCTTACATTCCTCTGAAGCAACCACCCAAAGGTTGTTTCACCTCAGTCAGGAAGGAAAGGACCTGTGTCTTTTCAAAGTGTTTCCCCCTTCCCTCTGAAGCAGCCATCCAAAGGCTGTTTCACCTCAGTGAGGGAAGGGGGGTTTTGTCCTTTTGCCAGCTGGTTCCTTTCATCCCTCTGAAGCAACCTTCCAAAGGTTGTTTCACCTCAGTAAGGGGGGGGGGGGGGCGGCACTCGGAAACCATTCCGGACGTCTTGACGGGAGCGATCGCCTGTGTGAAGGGCAGGGCCACAAACCGACCGAGAAGCGGGGCGGCACGGGGAATGGTTACCCCGGCTGCGTGGCGCGAGCCCGCGACCTTTGCCGTGCCCAGCATGCTACACAAGGCAGAAAGATTCGTGAATAAATAGAGCTTATATTCCAACCAAATTTGAGATAATGATTCATCCAAACGTCTCACAAGTCTATAAAATTCAATATTGGACCATGCATACATGGACCTTTTAAACTTAGATGAGTACCAGAAGGTGCCATAGTAATATTAGGTTCCATTACCGTGCTAAATATGTCCATAAGGCCCCAGTGCTCATCGAGAGTGCCACGGTAGATAGAAATAGCCGTAAAAAAATAATAATAAATAAATAAATAATAATCATTCCCCTACCAGAAAAAGAATGCCAAATTACGAAATCATTAGAAAATGGCAAGCATCACCTGCCCCCACACCCAAGGCACGCCGAGTAACCGTGCTAAATCACACGGGTATTACATTTTTCCCTCAAGTAGATTCGCTAAGGACAGCCAAACTGCCAGTATGTAAGTACTTTAGGTTTAAACATGGTTATCATAAAGCTACAAATATAATCAGCCACTCCACAGAAGATCCGCCAGATAAACTATGTATTAACAAGGTGTAATTCAAGTGATGGCACCTCAATCGAGTGTAAGATGCTGACCCCGTGACCTGTGGCCACGGTCGGCCGAGGGCGCACGCCGGTAGGCTTAGCAACCGCTAAAAAATCCAACACCTCTCAAAAAAAATTGCCAGATACGAAATCACCTTTCTGACTTCTATCCCCCAAACCCCATCCTTACCTATTCCAACACCCTCTTAAATCCTCATCTCCCACATCACTCGCCTCCTTCCCTCAATCCCTCTACAGCAAGCCTACAATCTATGCACATTATAATGCATGGTCTCATTATAATGGAGTGCGTGTGTGCACTCAGGCACTATACAAACGTATGTGCACGAGTATAAGCGCGTATTCACGGAAGTGCGCAGGTGTATGTGTGTTTGTGTGTACATGTCAATGTGTGCGTGCATGCAAGAGAAGCTATACACATGCGCATCTAAACTTATATACGGGAATGTATTCACGTATGCGGGCATGTACATGGTTATGTTTGTGTATGTAAAGCTATATGTATGCATATAGTTAGATGGAAGAGTACAAGATGTATGTGTATGTTCCCGTTCTTGTACTTAAGGGTATACATGCGTATATATACATAGATATGTATATTTGTGCATATTTATTCATATGTGTGTATGTATATATATGTGCATGTAAGTGCATGCATATGCATAATATATATATATATATGAGTAGATGAGTGTGTATAAGTATATGTATGTATATGAGTAGATGAGTGTGTATAAGTATATGTATGTATATGAGTAGATGAGTGTGTATAAGTATATGTATGTATATGAGTAGATGAGTGTGTATAAGTATATGTATGTATATGAGTAGATGAGTGTGTATAAGTATATGTATGTATATGAGTAGATGAGTGTGTATAAGTATATGTATGTATATGAGTAGATGAGTGTGTATAAGTATATGTATGTATATGAGTAGATGAGTGTGTATAAGTATATGTATGTATATGAGTAGATGAGTGTGTATAAGTATATGTATGTATATGAGTAGATGAGTGTGTATAAGTATATGTATGTATATGAGTAGATGAGTGTGTATAAGTATATGTATGTATATGAGTAGATGAGTGTGTATAAGTATATGTATGTATATGAGTAGATGAGTGTGTATAAGTATATGTATGTATATGAGTAGATGAGTGTGTATAAGTATATGTATGTATATGAGTAGATGAGTGTGTATAAGTATATGTATGTATATGAGTAGATGAGTGTGTATAAGTATATGTATGTATATGAGTAGATGAGTGTGTATAAGTATATGTATGTATATGAGTAGATGAGTGTGTATAAGTATATGTATGTATATGAGTAGATGAGTGTGTATAAGTATATGTATGTATATGAGTAGATGAGTGTGTATAAGTATATGTATGTATATGAGTAGATGAGTGTGTATAAGTATATGTATGTATATGAGTAGATGAGTGTGTATAAGTATATGTATGTATATGAGTAGATGAGTGTGTATAAGTATATGTATGTATATGAGTAGATGAGTGTGTATAAGTATATGTATGTATATGAGTAGATGAGTGTGTATAAGTATATGTATGTATATGAGTAGATGAGTGTGTATAAGTATATGTATGTATATGAGTAGATGAGTGTGTATAAGTATATGTATGTATATGAGTAGATGAGTGTGTATAAGTATATGTATGTATATGAGTAGATGAGTGTGTATAAGTATATGTATGTATATGAGTAGATGAGTGTGTATAAGTATATGTATGTATATGAGTAGATGAGTGTGTATAAGTATATGTATGTATATGAGTAGATGAGTGTGTATAAGTATATGTATGTATATGAGTAGATGAGTGTGTATAAGTATATGTATGTATATGAGTAGATGAGTGTGTATAAGTATATGTATGTATATGAGTAGATGAGTGTGTATAAGTATATGTATGTATATGAGTAGATGAGTGTGTATAAGTATATGTATGTATATGAGTAGATGAGTGTGTATAAGTATATGTATGTATATGAGTAGATGAGTGTGTATAAGTATATGTATGTATATGAGTAGATGAGTGTGTATAAGTATATGTATGTATATGAGTAGATGAGTGTGTATAAGTATATGTATGTATATGAGTAGATGAGTGTGTATAAGTATATGTATGTATATGAGTAGATGAGTGTGTATAAGTATATGTATGTATATGAGTAGATGAGTGTGTATAAGTATATGTATGTATATGAGTAGATGAGTGTGTATAAGTATATGTATGTATATGAGTAGATGAGTGTGTATAAGTATATGTATGTATATGAGTAGATGAGTGTGTATAAGTATATGTATGTATATGAGTAGATGAGTGTGTATAAGTATATGTATGTATATGAGTAGATGAGTGTGTATAAGTATATGTATGTATATGAGTAGATGAGTGTGTATAAGTATATGTATGTATATGAGTAGATGAGTGTGTATAAGTATATGTATGTATATGAGTAGATGAGTGTGTATAAGTATATGTATGTATATGAGTAGATGAGTGTGTATAAGTATATGTATGTATATGAGTAGATGAGTGTGTATAAGTATATGTATGTATATGAGTAGATGAGTGTGTATAAGTATATGTATGTATATGAGTAGATGAGTGTGTATAAGTATATGTATGTATATGAGTAGATGAGTGTGTATAAGTATATGTATGTATATGAGTAGATGAGTGTGTATAAGTATATGTATGTATATGAGTAGATGAGTGTGTATAAGTATATGTATGTATATGAGTAGATGAGTGTGTATAAGTATATGTATGTATATGAGTAGATGAGTGTGTATAAGTATATGTATGTATATGAGTAGATGAGTGTGTATAAGTATATGTATGTATATGAGTAGATGAGTGTGTATAAGTATATGTATGTATATGAGTAGATGAGTGTGTATAAGTATATGTATGTATATGAGTAGATGAGTGTGTATAAGTATATGTATGTATATGAGTAGATGAGTGTGTATAAGTATATGTATGTATATGAGTAGATGAGTGTGTATAAGTATATGTATGTATATGAGTAGATGAGTGTGTATAAGTATATGTATGTATATGAGTAGATGAGTGTGTATAAGTATATGTATGTATATGAGTAGATGAGTGTGTATAAGTATATGTATGTATATGAGTAGATGAGTGTGTATAAGTATATGTATGTATATGAGTAGATGAGTGTGTATAAGTATATGTATGTATATGAGTAGATGAGTGTGTATAAGTATATGTATGTATATGAGTAGATGAGTGTGTATAAGTATATGTATGTATATGAGTAGATGAGTGTGTATAAGTATATGTATGTATATGAGTAGATGAGTGTGTATAAGTATATGTATGTATATGAGTAGATGAGTGTGTATAAGTATATGTATGTATATGAGTAGATGAGTGTGTATAAGTATATGTATGTATATGAGTAGATGAGTGTGTATAAGTATATGTATGTATATGAGTAGATGAGTGTGTATAAGTATATGTATGTATATGAGTAGATGAGTGTGTATAAGTATATGTATGTATATGAGTAGATGAGTGTGTATAAGTATATGTATGTATATGAGTAGATGAGTGTGTATAAGTATATGTATGTATATGAGTAGATGAGTGTGTATAAGTATATGTATGTATATGAGTAGATGAGTGTGTATAAGTATATGTATGTATATGAGTAGATGAGTGTGTATAAGTATATGTATGTATATGAGTAGATGAGTGTGTATAAGTATATGTATGTATATGAGTAGATGAGTGTGTATAAGTATATGTATGTATATGAGTAGATGAGTGTGTATAAGTATATGTATGTATATGAGTAGATGAGTGTGTATAAGTATATGTATGTATATGAGTAGATGAGTGTGGAACGCCTTCGGCGACACAGTTCCATACTGTGAGGCTCCTTGCCATTATATTTAAAAAGAAAATGTATTTAACCAATGCATCTCCCTAGAAGCTGATGCTGGGAATTAGCTGTAGGGGTTATCTGCGCCCCCCCCCCCCCCCTCCAGTCCGCCACAGAGTAATTGTCATTGACGTTTGTCTTGTGCGGTCTTTTGCCGAAAGCATTAACCAGAAATATAGATAATTAAGAAAGTGTATAACTGATAAAACGTAAAAATTAAAGCACAGGAGTGAGTTAAAGTTATTATTAAGTAAAAATAATTAAAGTAAATAAATTAGAAAGCTTTACTACGCTTGATCAATTATATTATTTTATTTATAATGTATTTATCCTATATCAGATTTCATTAATATATACTTATTATCTGACATATTTAGTTGGGAAAGCGAAGCAAAACGCAAAGCTCAATATCATTATTATCAAAAAAAAAAAAAAAAAAGCAAGAACACCATGAAATAAAACCTCCGGAAAGATAAAAGCTACACAACACAAATACACGTAAAAGGGGGCAATCCTAAATAAAACAAATAAAAAAACAATACCTGGTAAAATTGCAGACTCACTGTACGATCCGTAAAACGTATGTAAAAAAAAAATATATATAGTAATAAAATAAAAAAAATATAAAAACAAATAAAAATGACAAAATATAAGAACAATGGCGGTTATCTGAGGGATAGCCGACCGCAACTAACGAGCCGATTCCTGTGCGCAACTCGAGCCGATTCCTGTGCGCAACTCAAGCAAAGTGGTGTGTGTGTGTGTGTGTGTGTGTGTGGGTTGGTGCTTCATGCTCAGGGTGATGTGAAGCTATGGTGTGGTAGCCTCGATAGTGTTAAGTGCTCGCATGCCTTCTCCCTTGCAGCTGCCACTGGCTAGCTTAGTGCGAAAGAGGGAGCAGCTTTGCATTAAGCCTCCCCTGCCAGTTCATAGCCTCTCCGTCATCGAGACTTCTGCAGTGCCACTTCGTGTCCACCCATGGAAAGTGGGTATCTTACAGTCCCAGGCTAAATTGTTGGGATCTCGGAGCAGCAGGAGGCCTCAGAGTTACGGAGCCATGGTGGACAAGTCCTGCTCCATACAAACTCCTGCCCCTCAGCTCCTCTGACGTTAATGGGCGGCTTAGGGGAGGAGTGCTTTTCTAGTTCTCCTCCCCCCAGGAAACTCACTGGTAGCATCATGAATAAATGGATTGCCGGGAGGAGGGGTTCTGTCCCTCCCACCCAGCAAGTGAGTCAGGCTGTGGGGCAAATGTTGGGGCACAGGATGGGAGTAAATGTTACTAATCCTAGTATGAGGCTTGTGGGGCAAAGCCCAAGGGAACCCCACAGGTGGACATTGGGTCCCACAGCCTGCCGCCCCCCTTTATTTAGGGTAGCGTCAGCGGGGATGGCAGAAGTAGTCCTTGCGACAGGATGAGCAGTTACATTGAGGGAACTGAAGGGGTTAGGAGTTGAGGTGGCTGCCCTCTTGGAGGTGAGAAGACCTGGCAGTGGCACAATCAGTATGGGTGGGTACACCTACTACTGGTTGGACCATGGCAATAGTCATCAACTCCAGGGAGTAACCATAGCCATCTCAAGCCGACTTCAATCCTCTGTAATAGAGGTAACACTGTTTGATGAGCGTAATATAGCATTGAGATTGAAGCATGCTTTATTTTGGCTTCATGTCCTCTATTTCTGTGTACAATCCTTCCAATCCTTCCAATTCAAACTCAATTGGAGAGAAGTGTTCAATGCCAAACTCACATCCTTGGCAGAAAATTGTTCCCGGCGAGACATTAGCATTGTTCTGGGTGACTTTAATCCGGTATCTGTGGATATATGAAATCTGTCATGTTTACCTATGCCTTTGTACATAATCATTTCTAACTTGTAAAACAGATACACCCGAGGTGACAACTACTTCCCTTCAGTGGTCCCGCAAGCTGGAGAGAAGACAGTCCAACTGTCACCCTTTCCTGCTCTCTATACAGATTCCCAATAAACAGCAGGATAAAGACCCTTCTTATTTCGATCTCCTACATCTACAAAAGATACATGAGGACGAACAACATGGCGCAGTGTTAAAAGGAATCCCTACCCTGCAAGACGTTCAACCGAATCTACAGAGAGCCTTACGGTCGGACCCACCAGTTGACTACGCCTCAAACTTTCTCCAGTGCAGTGAAGTGACTGAATTACTTATTAACTACTCCTAGTGTAGTGTAAAGTGGCAGTGGAACCCTTAAAGTGCGGTGAAATTGTGTTTAAAATGTTGTATTGTGTGCTGTGCTCACCCCTTGCGGGGCCTCGAGCGTTTCGGGTAGTACTTTGGTACCCCTATACCCCTACCCCATTCATAACGAAGAGCAACACCTTCCACTTCCATGGTCAGCCCGCTACTGAGCTCCGGGCTAGCCTTGCAGCCATATATATGGGACGCTGTCACCCACGCACGCACGTAGACACTCCCGCACGATTGTCACCAAAAAGACATTTTACTCTGAAAATTAACCTTACTGTTCGAGGTGATATTAAATGCCGTTGAACTGCTCCATCAATAGAGAGCATAATGGCAGATTCAGAGTCTTTAGAGGAGACCGTAGACACCCCACAAGCCAGGGCTCTATCTACCACAGGCCGTGAAGAATTACTGCCCACAGACCACCCACTGCAACCCCATAGCGGGCACTTAGGCGACCCGATAGACGGCGCCTCACACATCACTGCAGGCCAGCATTCCTCTACAATGCCACTCCTCACAGCTAATTATACCCTTACACCTCCTAATGCTGAACTTGTGCACCTAATGGGGTACTTCGAGGAGTCTAGACTCACTGCAGAGGCAAGATCTGAGGCAATAAGACGAGAGAACGAGATGAGGAGAGAAGAACAAAGATTGTTGCAAGATGAGGACAGACGGCTTCGACAAGAGGATTCTCAACGCTTTCTTCAGACATTACAAGCGTTTCATTACACCCTCCTGGCTGCTCAACAGGAGACTCCACAAGTTCCTCACGCACCTCAGCCTCTTTTCACGCCTGTTCTGAGACCTTCAGCCCACGATTTCGTCCCTTCTACACCCACACCTACGTGTTCAACATCCACCAACGGGATCTTCACAACTTCTACATCACCTACGACGGCTATTACAACATCTTTGACATCGACAGCCCCACAGATGTCTTCCCTCACAGCAGTTGCACCCACTGCCATGAAGCCTATGGCTCCGAGCCCTCCTATACTCTAGGGTGATGCCACCTACCAGATATTCAGGCAATGGCGACGTCGTTTGGCGGATTTCTCCACCATGGTTGACCTCCAAAAACTCACATAGGAGAAACAAATTATCCAACAGCGGATGTCAGTTTCCCTGGAGGTCCAGCGGATTTTGGAACACACCTAAGGCATTTCTCCAGATACTACCCTCTCTGTGGAGGCGATTCTTGACGCCCTCCAAGACTACTTCAAAGGTCAACGTAATGAAGCTCTCTGTCGTCGAGCACTACTCTGCTGTCGTCAGACAGTTTTATGTGAGGCTTAGAAGCCTTGATAAGGAAGTCGACCTATGTCCTGGCCATTCTATTACATGTGCTGAGACCCAGTTAAAAATGGTCATCCTTATGGGTGTCTGGGACGAGGAACTTGTTTAAAAGTTAATTGCCCTCAATTCCAATACTTCTTTACAGGATGTCGCCACTTGCTGCAGATCCTATGAAGCCACCCAGACTACAGCATCAGCCATTCATGCCTTACCTAGCAGGATGTGTGCAGTTTCCTCTTATAAGTAGCAGTCACGATTAGAGAAAAATAAGAGATCATCAACCTCAGGCCGAATTGGAAGCTCCACTCAGCAGTCTTCAGGCCAGCCTTGCCCCTCATGTGGCTGTGTACATGGCCCCTCTGACTGCCCCGCACGTGATTCTACTTGCCGTAATTGTGGGCGTAAAGATCATTGGGCCAGGCGAGAGAAATGCCCCACTAAAGCTGCTCAGTGTAGGTACTGTAAGAAACTGGGTCATTATGACAAGTGCTGCCGCTCCAGACCTTATGCCACATCATCGTTGAGCCCACACAACTGCACAACCAATGCCTGTCATCGTGCGGCTGACGTCATGCCTTCCACTGGTTCTACTAGTCCCATCTGTATTCAGTTCATTCACAGTAACAAGTCCTCTCAGATGCAGATGTTACCAGACACAGGTGCAGACATTACTGTGACTGGGGAACAACATCTCGCCTCCCTCAACATACCAAAGAGAAGCCTCCGAAAAATAACCAAAATAACTCTGCTACCCTCACAGCTGATGGCTCGGAGATGTCACCTGCCCTTGGATGTTTCATCACAACTTTGAGGCTTGGTAAGCAATATTGTAAGGCCACAGTACAAGTTCACAAGGATATCCCTATGCCTCTTCTTTCCTACAGTCACTGCAAGGCATTGGCTATCATCCCTCAGGAGTTTCCAAAACCCATTCAACACGTTCAGCACATCAACCGTTGCACTCACCTACCAAAATCTGCCACCGTTTCTCCAGCAGCTGCCAATGACTATTTCCTCAAGGAGTTCAGTGATGTCCTGGTGTCAAAAGATGACCTCCAGAACGCCCCCCTCAGGGCAATGTCGGGTCCGCCTATGCGTATCCACCTGAAGGAGGGTGCTGTCCCCTTTGCTGTACACACCCCTTGCCGAATCCCTCTTGCTTTCCAGCAGCAGGTCAAGGATGAGCTCCAGTCATTAGTCCGTCAAGGTATCATCAGGCCTGCTGGAGATCAACCTTCTGAGTGGAGTCACCTGTTATTTGTCGTCCCAAAGGATGTTGATGTAAGACTCACTATAGACCTCACAAAGCTTAACGGTCAAGTGGCACGCCTAACGCACCCTGCCCCTTCACCCCTTGACGCCGTTCGCAGTGTCAGCCCATCATCCCAATTCTTCACCACTATGGACGCCCTTCATGGGTATTGGCAACTCAAATTAGCGGAAGAGGATCAGCATCCAACAACGTTTATCACCCCTTACGGACGATTCATGCACTGCCGTGGCCCTATGGGATTCTATGCCATGGGTGATGAATATTGCCTTCGCAGAGACGTGGCACTCCAGGGCATTAAAAACTGTGTCAAGGTCATCGATGATGTTCTACTGTATGATGAGGACCTATCTACTCACCTCCAGCAGATCCACCATACTCTTACCAGATGCCGTGAGTTTGGCATCACTATGAACAAAGAGAAATTCCATGTGGCTGAGCCATCAGTCCACTTCTGCGGTTACAATATGTAGTCTATCACCGGACGATAGTAGTGTCAGTGCTATCCAGGATTTCCCTACTCCTGCCAACATCACTGACCTCCGCTCCTTCATGGGCCTGGTAAACCAGCTCTCACACTTTTCGCCTGACATAGCATGTGGCCCTGCCCCTGCGTCCTTTGCTCAGCCCAAAATGCTCTTTTGTCTGGACCTGCTGATGAAGCCTCCAGTCTTGGCACATTTTGACCCTGCCCTACCAGTGATCCTCCAGACAGACGCCTCACGACTTAACGACATAGGATATGCCCTTCTACAAGAACATGGCCAGTGGAGGACCTGTTTTGTTCAATGTGGCTCCGGTTTTTTTACCGATACAGAGACACGATACGCCATAAATGAGTTAGAGCTCCTCGCCGCAGTATGGGCCATAACTAAGTGTAGGTACTACCTGTCTGGCCTACCCTCCTTCAAGTTAATGACGGACCATCGCCCCTTGATCCCCATCCTTAACAACTACACCCTCAAAGCAGTGGAAAACCCACGACTTCAATGCCTCAAGGAGAAATTCTCACCATACATCTTCACCCAGGCAAGTTGTCAATTCCAGATGCTCTATCACGTGCGCCAGTGGACTAGACTGTCTCGGAAGATGAGATTTTGTGTACCGAATCTGCCATGCACCTGAGCCGGATTGTCAACGCTGTCGTCACCGAGGAAGCCCGGGAGTCACCGCATCAAAGCGCCGATCGGAACATTCAAGACATTCGAGACGCCGCCCGGAATGACCCGGGCTATATACACCTGCTCAACTGTGTCACATCAGGATTCCCTTCACATCGGTATGCGCTCCACTCCTCACTCCTTCCATACTGGAAACTAAGCGACAGCATCTACGCAAATGGAGAATTGGTCCTTTACAACCAACGCATAGTCGTCCCCAAAGCCCTTTGCAGAAGTACCTTCACTCGACTTAACGACAGTCCCCGTGGTGCGGATGCGACTATTCGCAGGGCACGCCAAACGGTCTTCTGGCCTGATATTGAAGCAGATATCAAGAGCACTGTCCAAGTCTGCGAGCCATG
>NC_061824.1:14702096-14707096 GCF_019202785.1 Penaeus chinensis
TATAATACCATTTCCGGCGCTGGGATGAGGTGCGGCGGCTTCAGCCGGCCTGGCTGTGACCCGCATGACCCACGGAAGGGCATTTCGGTTCATCCGACATTATGGCAGAATCAAACATAGGGTAACTTAGGTCATTACGAATTATTCCTGGGGACTTCCGTAAAGATTCCCAGTCATTATGCATTTCCATATAAACTTGTGCTACCTTAATAATGCACATTACTCGCTCGCCTATATTGTGGTGACGATCTCGTCAGTGGCAATATGGCACTTCGACGTGGTGGTTTGCGCAGTGCCGATACACGTATACTAAAAGAGTTTGGTACCATTGATGTTTTGCCACCTAGACCACTGACGAAGATACTGTGCCTTAAAAGGACATGGTAACCAGACACTAAAAGGATGCTCAAAAGATAGCTTGCCATGCATTAATTTGACTATTACGGAATCTCAGATTTTATCCAAGTTGCAGGCGGAAATTGCTGTGCTGTATGGCAAATTCGGCAATAAGACAATATCACCTTGGTATATGAAAGAAAAAATAAAGAAAATAAAGAAAGAGTACTACGACTCCATCAGATATGTAACACTGAAGACAAAATTCTCGAAAACTGTGATTGTGTCATTCAAGGCAAAGAAAACAACCCTGAGAAATCCTCAAGGAAGATATAGATTGCTATGATGCAAAAGTACAAGGAAGCAATGGATCACTCGGAAGTGTTGATTATCAGGCGCAAAGACGGGAATTTAACAGACCAACAATGCAGAAGTCCCATGTATATGCAACAGTGAAGATATTGCAGAAATGTCTTTTGCCAGTTGGTGTCAGGTGGCTGGGATTTTTTTGTTCCCTCCTACACATCTGCCTGACCATTGACACCATACTGACCAAGTTGGAAGGAGTTTGTGATGGTGATTTGCCCAATAAATCCAAGATTGGAATAAAGAAGAACACCATAAAGTGTCTGAAAGCACTGAAAAAAAATCCAAGAACAATCAGAAATATTTTTGATTTTGCAAAAGTTAATTTCATGTGCTGGCGTTCTGCTGTGAACAGCAATGGAATGACTCTTTTCAGAACTGCTATTGAAACTTCAAGGAGGTATGCCAGGATTGGCTGTGAACTTGGCTTTCCTAGCAGCTACTTCTCGTACATCAACAGACATCTGTATAATGCAAATGGTACACTTCTTCCCTTGGCTGTTGATCATGATTACGTCGATGAAGTTGCAAAGATCTTGAAAAGAGGAATTCGTGAAAAATGGCTATACACACCAGCCCTATTAAAAAATAAGGAGAAGCACAATTTCACTGCAGAAAAACTGTGTAATCTGAGTGTGAAAGATTTCATTTCCCAACATCTGACCACAGATATGAAGTTTGCATACTTGGCCTATGATATGCATGAAATCGATATGTGGAAACCCAAAAGTTAATTAATACCTGGCCATAATCAAAACTGTGAGAGACAGATTGGAGACATGAAAAAAATGTGAAGATATAAACAGAATTGTTGTTGTAACAGAAACTAGAGGACGGCGCAGTCGGAGATATGGCAATGTAAACAAAGGAGTAGAATGAAAATTATATTGTATGCAATATATAATGTTCCAAATAAAATAATTACTAGAATCTTACATGACAGTGGCTGTCATGTAAGCGAGCTAGGATGCTACGATATAAAGAAACTGGGACAACCACTCTAGGTCCACCTATCACCAAGTCATTGTCGTTGTACAACTCATTGCCCATTTTCCAGTATAGACGCAGGGCACTTGGCAGGTTGTAGGAGTCTTTAGGGAACCCTGACTTTACATGGTGAAGCAGTTCCTCATATGAAGCATCCTTAGATCCTCTTGCTCGTCTATGGCTTCTGATGCTTTAAAAGACTGAACAGCATACAGAGCCACAATTTTGACAGAAGTGTCCATTTCAGCATTGAAGGCACCGTCTTCCACCATTGGGCGACTCACAGGTGACCGGGAGAGGGAATCAGAGATGCACAATTCCTTTTCTGCATTCCACATGTGCTGGAGGCAAGGGTTTTCAATTGCATCCAGGGAATAATGGTTCAAAATGGGAACCAATGGGTGGTGATCAGTCATGAAACTGTCCACAAAGATAAAACTTGCACTTACTGATGGCCCAAGCGTCAGCTTGCATTTCCAACTCGATAATCGCATACTAGGATCTGCACTGTACCATCTTGTATATTCCAGCACCATGGTCCTGCAACAACACATAGCCGAAGCCGTAGAGTTTGGAGGCATCAGCCTGCAGAATGGTGGGAAGGGCTGGATCAAACATCACAAGTATGAGTGTCCTTGACAAAGCTTGTTTAGTGTCATTGAAATCTTTGGTGTGGTCTACTGTCCAAGTTAAAGCTCTCTTCGTCGACAACTTTGATGCAATTTGTTACTCCCTGAAGTGCCCTGTCAACTTAGAGACAAAAGGCATCTGTTGCAGTGAAACCCATGGGGCCACGACAATAGCTGAAACATTTATAAGAAGTGATGGATGTAGTCAGGTGTCGATTGTCCTCATGCAGAGGTAGTTGCCAATAACCACAAAGAGCATCCAAAGTTGTGAAGAACCTTGACTGCGGACTGATACTTCTGATGGCTGTAAATGGTATCAGAGAAGAATGGGCAGGGTGAGGGACTTGCCTATTGAACTCTGACAGGTCACTGTTAATGGGAACACCACCATTTACCTTCGGGACAACAAACATTGGATGACAACAATCTGATGGTGCATCCTCCACTGGCTTCAAGATGCCTTGCGTCACTAACAACTCAAGCTCCTTTCTTGTTGGTTCCTGATAAGCTAAAGGAATCATTCTTGGGGTGTGGATCGCAAAAGGAGTGGCATTCTCCTGCAGATGAATTCTGATGGTTGGCCCACCATCATCTTGAGTGGCCCTGATTGCAGGTCATTCCTCTTCACCAAGACATCTGCATGCTGATGCGGGAAGTACTTCCTTGCTTCTTCAGATGATTTCAGCTGGTCCAGCGGTAAAGGCAGTAATTAAGGAGGGTTCAACATTGGTGTACTACCCAGCTCTTGGACTCGATTGGTCATGTGCACATCCGACATCTGCCTGGGGAAATAGTCCAAAACAATCCCCAAATCCATGCACTTAGTCCAAGAGAGCAGCAGGGTTGTAAGTGAAGGCTGGACGTCATTCCAACATGTAGACGAACGGTTGCCATGGCTAATGATTCCACAAAAAGAGCCAGCTGCTGGTGGCATCTGTGACCTATTCGCATTGCAGTATACTGTCTCTGCCAGTGGTGCCAAGTCTTCCTTTGAAAGGCCGAGACTACTAATTACAGTTGTGTCTGCACCTGTGTCAGGGATGATGGCAAGACTATCTGACGAATCATTATGCTGAACTGACACGCAGACTTTAGGGGAAGGCAGAGGTTTAGGTCGTGCTGTAGAGGTGACACTTCTGGTGTACAATGCAGAAGGGGATACTGAACTTACTAATTTCAAGTTCTGGTTGGTGTCTTCTTTTGTCCTCTTAGCCTTCCTTTTCTTTGGGCAGCATTTATCATAGTGTCCATTCCGGTTTCATACCTTACATCTGGCATTCCTAGCAGGACACTTTGTAGCAGTAGCCCAATGGCCTTTCTTGCCACAAGCATGATAGGTGGAATCATAAACCTTTCTCATGTTGACGACCACAACAGTTGCAGGCCTTATTAGGTAGCCAGGCTTCCTCTCGGACTTCCATTTAAGGGCATCCCTTCCTCTCTTTTATATTAAGAAAAAGCACGTGATGAAACTGTGTCACTCAAAAGCAGAGGATGCAGTCTTTGATGATTCATAATCCCTGCATTTCTCTAAGACATCCTGCAACGTCGCTGAGCAGTTCATTTCAATGAGCTTCTAGGTAAGTTCCTCATCCTGTATACCCATTAGTATGCCATGTTTCATCCAATACTCAAAGCATGCTTGGTCCTGAGCCTTGCAAAGGTCTATCTCCTGTGACAAGATTTTCAGCCATATCCAAAAGTTATCGAAGCTCTTACCATCTGCTTGCTTGCACTTGGAGAAGACCATCCATCACAATGCCTCATTACCGGTATTTTTGACATACACCTTGAACTTTGTGAGCACATTGTCCACTGAACATGTTGGGTCTGCAGGCACATCCAACTTGTGCCCTAGCACCAGTCGCATCTCTGATGTAAGGCACATGTGTAGCTGTATATGCTGCTTTGTTAATGGGTGAGGAGATCCATCATCACAGCATAATCAGACCATGGGTACTTTCATTCTTGAAACTGTTGGGTACTCGCATCTGCTAGTAGTGTTTTCTGAGGCTATATTATTGCCTTTGGAATGTGAATAGCATTGGACTGGGCAGAACTGCTCACTGGCAGGATCAGCTCCTGAAAACGGGCAAACTCCTCCTTTCTGCGTGCTTCCTCTCGGCTGTAATGATCTTTTTCCTCCTCCCTCCCTCTTTTCATCCCTCTGAATCATCCACTGCAGCAATGTAGCAACATCTATGGGAAGTGGAGTGTTGGCACTGGCTCCTTTAGACTCTTCACGGCTGGAGTCTGGCTTCTCAGGGTCGCTCTGGTATCTTTCTACTTCTTCTCTTTGCCCATTGTAACGTGGAAAGGATGTCAAGAAAATACAGCAAAATCGCCGAAAATCCAGTAAGAATATATAAATACATTGTGAGGCAGCGAGTGTGTGTGCGTTCGTGTGCGCACTGGCAGTGCAGTGACGTCATGGCGGACAGGCGAGCCATGAGCGCGAGAAAATCAGTCACTCATGAAGCGTCACAGAGAGTGTACCTCACTCCTACAAGATCTCAATATGCTTTGATTCAGTTCCCTTATGCTACTAATAATACTCCATGAGTACACCCAACACTGCACTGGATACTCTAGGCACTGCACAACATTACATTATAGTACCACACTTCACAGCACTTATGAAAAATACTCCTCGAGTGGGTTGATTGCTGAGCAGCCATGAGT
>NC_061824.1:14719596-14724596 GCF_019202785.1 Penaeus chinensis
AAAAGACTATTATCGAAATTAGAACACCTAGGCGGAGTGAAAGGCAAACTCCTCGAATGGATGGAAGACTTTCTTCATGAAAGATGAGGACCATAATTAGAGGGGAGCACTCTACATGGTGACGAGTAACTAGCGGAGTACCTCAAGGATCGGTCTTGGAGCCGATTATGTTTACTATTTTCATAAATGATTTAGGGTCAAACATAAGCCCAGGTACTTATCTGAATATGTTTACAGACGACGCAAAAATGGATAATAGACGATGTCTCATGCCAATGCCTCCAAAGTGACATCGAGAACTTATTCATTTGGAGCTGTACATGGAAAATGGAATTTAACACCAATAAATGCCAGGTTCTGAGCAAGTAAAAATCATCCATTATACCAAGTAAAGAGACATACTATTAAACCAAGCAGATGAAGAAAAGGTCCTTGGAATAATCAAAAACAAACTTTTAATGGAAGAGCGTTCCTCAAGTAATGCTAGTAAGTCGGATTCAATTCTCATAGTCCTTATACTGTCTAGGCAAAGATTTTTAGCACCCTCATCTCCGGATCGATCACGTTCGCCGCCAGGGGCTCCTTCGCCTCCGGGGAATGAGGGCACTTGCTCTGTTTGTGCAGTCATGCTTTTTGATTGAGAGGTAGACAGCCTGCTCACTACAAAAGGGTATGCTCCCATGAGCATGGGCTTGAGTATCAGAATGTGGGTGAACGCTAATGTATACTTATACACATATGTGCGCATACATGTGTGGGTAAGCATATGTATGGATATATATGTGTGTACGCACAATCATAAGTACGTGTACAAGATATGTGCGCATGTGTGTGTTCGCTTATATGTGGGTGCGTATACACATATGTATGCGCATATGTGTATGCATGTGCATATGTGTAGCTGTGTATAATGTAGGAGTATGTATGCATATCATATGCATAGGTGCATATGTAAAGGTGTATGCTTGCATGTGCATGTGCACGAAAATTAAGATATGCGTAGTACTCAGGGCATGTGCGGGTGAACAACTATGACAGCACTAGGTGTACATACGCATAAATGAAATCAGTGTATGAAATATAATCAAACATATGTGCGCTTCTGATACTGAAGCCTATGCTCACGGGAGCATACCCTGCTGTAGTGAGCAGGCTGTCTACCTCTCAATCAAAAAGCATGACTGCACAAACAGAGCAAGGGCCCTCATTCCCCGGAGGCGAAGAAGCCCCTGGTTACGGCGGCGAACGGGATCGATCCGGACATGAGGGTGTTAAAAATCTTTGCACATACTAGCATTACTTGAGGAACACGGAATAGGGAGAAATCAAATGTATGCAATAAAGAAGCCAGATGGAGAAGTGACATATGAGAATGAAATCATATGAGAAGTGGGAGACTTTTACAACGCAAATGAACTGCCACGGATAGAAGCGATAGTAACTAGAGACGTACCTAACATCACAACAGGAGAAATAAAAAGAAGAGAGGTAAAACACCAGGTAAAGACAGAATTAGAGAAATTAGAGAAATTGCAACAACAAATGTACAAACTGTTCACAAAAATCATCACAACTCGTATCTTTGACAGTCTGAATTCTAACCAGGCTAGAGAACAGGCAGGCTTCTGCAATGGATTTTCAACAACAGACCACACCCACATGCTCACCCAAATAAGAGAAAAAATAAACGAATATAGGAAACCCCTTTGTATGCATTCATCGACTACAAAAAGGTATTTGACTCTGTACAAATACCAGCAGTACTAGAAGCTATTCGAAGACACGGAGTAGAGGAGGTATATTGTAAAATATCATTATAAGTTATATTCGAAGCTGGGACAGCAACCATCAAACTACACATCGAAACCGATAAAACACCAATTAAAACAGGTGTTAGATAGGGCGATACCATCTCACCAAAACTGTTTACAGCTTGTCTTGAGAAAATATTCAAGAAGTTAGAGTAGAACGGGAAGGGTATCAAAATAGGAGACGAATAACTACAAAATCTAAGATTTGCAAATTATATTGTTCTCTTCGGAAAATCTGCAAATGAAATGCAACACCTAACAAATGATCTGAAAAGAGGAAGTCTGAAAGTAGTTCTTGGGATGAACAAGAAAAAGACTAAGATCATGTTCAACTGTAGAGTTCAATTCGAACAGATACATGTACAAGGCGAAGCGCTAGAGATAGTGGACAAATATATATACCTAGGTCAATTCATAATAACACATCTAGCGAAAAGGAAAAAAAAACAAAACACGCAAGACAGATCCTGCAGTGGATCGATTCAGGCTGATGATGATGATATATACATATGCATTTATATATTATTATAAATATATAAATGCTTATATATGTATATGTATATGTATATATATACACATAAGTATATATATATGCATATATATATATGTATACATATACATGTTCATTTATGTTTATAAATGTATATATATATATATATATATATATGAATATATGAATATATATATATATATATATATATATATATATATATATATATATATTATGTATATATGAATATAAACATACACACACACACATATATGTATATATATATATGTGTGTATATGTGTGTGTGTGTGTGTGTGTGTGTGTGTGTGTGTGTGTGTGTGTGTATACATTATATATATTTATATATATTGTAAATATATATATAATTATATATATGTAATTACATATACATATATATATATATATATGTATATGATAAAGATTTGCGAAGATCTAGCTTCGCCCGGGCCTTCTATATATATGGCCAGGCCTGTGTCAGCTATTTATCCTTTTGTTATCTAACATTTGATGCTTGCCGTGGTGGCGGGATTACCAGCAGGCGCTCCTGCCGCCGTTTTGTAAGCATGCGGCATAATCTCGTTACCAGCCCGGCGGCTGTTGTGCGGGGTCCCTGTCTCAGAAATTGAGTTTGTTCACAACTCTGTAAGTAATGTAACAGGATGGCATTCGGCTCGCCACAATGCTTAAACACCTGTCTGCATACCCATTTGTTTGTATGATCTAGTCTGATTCTATGAAGAATGACTTCGGCACCTCTATTAACTGTTTCTAAGAGTGCCAGTGGCTCATAGCCTGTGGCGTCTGAGTACCATTGGCCAAGGGGGGAAGATCTCGTTTTCTATCTGTGAAGCTGGAGGAGAATTGCAAGTGCTGTGGCGTTGGACCTGTGCCTGGCATATCAGCTAGTCTGTCAGGAAGGTCGTTCCCTCTGATGCCTATGTGGCTAGGGACCCAGTTTGTTATTATTCTACCCTGAGCAATAATCCTCTGTGCTATGGTAAGCACAGTGGTCAGGAGGTAGATGTTGCCTTTGGCGTGGGCTAAGACTCACATGATCGCATTGCATTTGCGAGGAAACGTTGTCTTTTACTCTAAAGAATGTTATGACATCCCTTGCTGCTAAGCCGGCGCCTGCAGTGTGGCTCAAGGGATCCACTGATTCATCCGTGAAGTAGGTTCTACTACCTGGAAGAGTAATGGCTGCAATGACCCTCTCGGCTTCTGCCTTTAGACTAGGAAACGGGTATTGATTTTTTCTCCTCGACAAGCTCATAACAGAACTCGATGAAGGTTTGTGTCCATGGCAGGGTGTCAATAAAATCAGGGTGGGTGAATCCACGCCATTGGCAAGTAGTTGCTCTGAGCTGATAGCATATGAACACCCTGGCTGTGTGTGACAGACAGGAATTGTTTGCAAAGAGATCTTGTTCCAGGCGTTCTAGGTATTTTTTTTTCTTATGCTTGTGCCTAGATGACCTTTGAAAAGAACTGTGCTGCCATTAGATCAATTTCCTGAGTCCAGGTGGTGAAGGTTTGCTTCCATGAGGAAGTTGAGAACCTTCATTCACCTGGCAGCTTTATTTTGGACTGTCTCCAATTTTTCTCTTTATCTATGCTTTGTGGCAATCAGGGCGACAGAAGCATGGTCCACAATGGGACGGACAGTATATGCATAGAATGATCTTAGTACTTTATGTCTAGCTCCTATGTGTTTCCCAGTCATTACTCTCATGACAATCTTGCTTTGGTTCGGTCAACCAAGTACTGGACCTCCTTTTGGAAGGAGAGGGTCAAGTCAAGCCTTACCCCAAGGTATAGGAAGACCTGGACCCACTCTAGGTCTATTACCTGGATACTCAGGCTTGTGCCTTGAACATTGTGTCCCAGAGCCATGGCTTTTGATTTGGCTGCTGAGGTCTTTAGTCCTGTCTTATAACACTCCTAAGATACAAGGTCCAGACAACATTGGGCTCTTCTCAGGCAGTGTGGTCTAGTGGATATGACTGCAAGATTTTCTGCATAGGATATGAGCTTGCACCCCACTGGGAGGTGTATGTTGAGGATACAGGGCATTAGGGTGTTTAAAAAGTCTGGACTGAGGACCCCACCCTGTGGCGTTCCATTTTCTAGTGGCATGTGCTGTGATAGCTGACCTTGGAATCTGAGTTTGGCTGTTCTTTTCCTGAAATAGTCACCTATCCAGGCCAGGAGCTTTCCTCTGATTCCCTTGTGGATCAGGCTCTCCTGAATAACAAGAGGACTTGCTAGTTCAAAAGCCTTCTTGGCCTAGGAATACTACCACAGATCTGTCAGTGCTAACTGTGCTTCAATGTGTGGTTATGCTGTGTGCTGTGCACATGCCCCTTGTAAACCCATGGAGGTGTTTATGTGTGGGCCACATTTTCCATTGGAGTCGGTTTATTAGCATCCTCAATGGTAGCACTCTGCCAGCTCTGGGGTAAAATGGAAGTTTCACAGGACTTGTTGAGGAGTTGCAGGAATGCAAGATCACTTGCCAAACCCATATGGGAAATGATGGGATACGAGATCACATCAGAACTCGGGGCTGCGAGAGAGCTGTTTTGTAGGCTTTTCTTAGTTCCCTCTGAGAAAAGAGAACATCTGAGTTATCGGGTTTGGCTTCCCTTTCTCTGATATGAACAAGTCTGCTTGGTTGT
>NC_061824.1:14739596-14752096 GCF_019202785.1 Penaeus chinensis
CCAATTGATGCCCCACTGGAACTACGGTTCACGGCACGGCCAAGTATCCAGTCCATACAGGTATTGAAAAGGGTTGGGGCCAGGACACATCCCTGTCTCACCCCGGCAGACACCGGGAAAAAGGCCGAGATGCCCTCCCCACACTTGACAGCAGTCTCGCTATCTGTATACAGGCCAGACAGCAAACCAATAATCCCAGGGGGGATCCCACGAAGACCCAGTAAAGTCCAAAGACTCTCCCGGTGCACTGAGTCGAAAGCCTTCTTGAGATCAACATAAGCTGCAAGCATACCTTGTTGAAACTCAAGTCGGCGTTCCACAAGGACACGAAGTGCTAAGACGCGGTCTATAGTTGACTTCTTGGGTGTAAAACCAGACTGCTCAAGTCTTTGTACTCGTAATAGATGGTCGCGCACTCATGCCAAAAGCAGATGAGCGAGGACTATACATATATACATATATATACATATGTATACATGTATATACACACGCACACACACACACACACATATATATATATATATATATATATATATAGAGAGAGAGAGAGAGAGAGAGAGAGAGAGAGAGAGAGAGAGAGAGAGAGAGAGAGAGAGAGAGAGAGAGAGAGAGATACAGACAGAGAGAGAGAGAGCGAGAGAGAGAGAGAGAGAAAAGGAGGGAGGGAGGGAGAGATAATGAGTGAATGACAGAATGATAGAATGATGGAAGAAGAGAGAGAGAGAGAGAGAAAGGAATGCATAAGAAGATTAATAGATAGATAGATAGATAGTGAGGGAATAAGTGAATGAGAGATAGATGGATGTATACATAGAAATATTGATAAATAGAGAGATAGATAGACAGAGAGATATTAAGTGAAGGAGATTGAGAGAGTGAGGGAGAGTGAAAGAAAGTGAGGGATATTGAGAGTGAGAGAGAGAGAGGGAGAGAGAGAGAGTGAGGGAGAGAGAGAGGGATATTGAGAGAGAGGGTTAGGGAGAGAGAAGGAGAGAGAGAGTGGGAGAGAGAGACGGAGAGAAGGAGGGAGGGAGAGAATATATATGTATATGTGTGTGTGTGTGTGTGTGTGTGTGTGTGTGTGTTTGCAATATATATATATATATAAATATATATATATATATATATATATATATATATATATATATATATATATGTGTGTGTGTGTGTGTGTGTGTGTGTGTGTGTGTGTGTGTGTGTATATATATATATATGTATATGTATAAATATATATGTATATAGAAATATGTAAATATACATATATATATACATATATATATGTATATATATATATATATATATATATATGCATATATATTTATGCATATATATATATATATGTATATATATATATATACATATATATGCATATATGTATATATATATCATCCTCAAGCCCTTTCCCGTTGTTGTCGTGGGGGAGGGGGGGGGGGTTAGAAAGGGAAGACTGGGACCCAATGCTGCAGAACTCCCTTGCCTTGGGACTCAGCTCTCGACTCAATTAATTTTGCATGGTCTTTTATAACCCCCCCTCCCATCGACAACAACGGGTAAGGGATTGCGGGATATATATATATATATATATATATATATATATATATATATATATACATATATATATACATATATAGATATGCATTTATGCATATATATGTGTATATATATGTATATATATATACATATATATATGTATATATATATATATATATATATATATATATCCCCCAATCCCTTACTCATTGTTGTCGTGGGGGGCTCAGGAGGCAAAGACTGAGACCCAATGCTGGGGAAATCCCCTGCCTTGGCATTCAGCCCTCGACTCAACTAATTTTGCATGGTCTTCTATCCCCTCCTGCTTTTTCTTTTCCGTCCCCTCCCCAACCCCTCCTACTGACTTTATGCCAGTCCTGAACGCCTTGATGGAGCCTAGGGAAGGATATATATATATATATATATATATATATATATATTTATATATATATGTATATATATATACGGTAATGGCCAGATATCCGTTATATATTGGTTTATGTACGAAAAGACAAAGCTCCAGAGAATTTACGAAAACTACTCGAGTTATCCCTTGAAATCATAACATCCCATTTTCTATAACAGTTCATGGTCACAGAAGGGAGTCAGAGCGATTTTTATTTAAGCAAATCAACATGTGGTTTATTACGCCAACAAAGTACAATGTGCAATAAATTAAGTATTATCATAAAAGAAAGTTGATAATTATCATATTATATTCTAAAGTTTTTTTTTATGGAACACAACTACAATCATTACACATTTACTATTTACTTGTCTCGGTATTTATAACTGTAATTCACCGAACAAAGATAGACAATGATACTAAAATAATTATACATGCATTTCATGTCATTTTAGTCACAATGAATATCACATCAAGGAAAATATTTTTAACTCGTATTCACCCGAGGGGAACGTGGACACGATACGTGGAGGGGAGACGTGGACATGACACGTAGGAGGTCAGACGCGGAGACAGGCTCCAAGAAGGAAGACGTTCGGTACGGAGAGCGTAAGGCTCGCTGTTTATAAATGAATATAAGACTCATTTTGTCGAATGTTACGTTTTACTATAGAAGCATAAGGCTTCTCATTGTTCAGGCAGCGAACATAAGGTCGGTAGCCATTTACTGAGTATAAGACTCACGAAACGAGGAACCAGTAGGAGGGTTCGGAAGTCATAATTTTCGTAATCAGCATATAAACATTTGGACAAACAAAAGGATGTTTATCTGAATTCCGAAACTTTCCAACCCTGATAACCTACGTTCCAACATATACATATATACATATATATATATATATATATATATATATATATATATATATATATATATCCCCTAATCCCTTGTAAGTTGTTGTCGTGAAAGGCTTAAGAGACAAAGACTGGGACCCAATGTGGGGGAACTCCTTTGCCATGGGACTCAGCCCTCGACTCAACTAATTTTGCATGGTCTTTTACGCCCCCCACCCTCCTGGACAACAACGGGGAAGGGATTGGGGGATATATATATATACACATATGTATGTTGTATGTATATATAAATGCATATATATCCCATTTCCTTGCCCAGTGTTATCGTGTGGGGGGGGGGGGGGGGGCTTAGGAAGCGAAGACTGGGATCCAATCCTGGGGAACTCCCCTGACTAGGGATTCAGCCCTCGACTCAACTAATTTTATTATTTCCCTACCCCCCCTCATAAGAAAACCTTTGTCTAACAAACTCCCCAACCAACTCCTTTACAGAAAATCCTGAAGATATTCAAAACTATCTACTCAAATCCCAAACTGACACTGAAACCCCTCATCCACCCTCAAATTCTACAACTCCCGCTCCCTCCACACTCAAAGTGACTGCCGATATCCATCTTCCTCCTACTCATATTCCCCCTACACCCCTTCCTTCTACTCCCTCCCAACACAGCCCATCCCCTCTAGCTCCAGCTCCACCTACATTAACCCTCCCTCCATCCCATCTATCCCCTCTACTCCCTCCTAGATACACACATGAATCCCTTATGTCACAACAATGCCCTTCCCAGATCCTCCTCCTCCTGATACAACACCACCTCCCCCCTCTCATTCCATATCTCACCCCTAGCTCCTTCCCCTGCAAATTCTGCAACACACACTGTAGCCGTTATCACTCATAGATCAACTAAAGTATTGCTCTCCTTCATTGGAATATTCGCGGTTTCCGTTCTCACAGACCTGACCTTCGTCATATCCTTTCCTCTTATAACTCATCCATTATCTACCTTCAAGAGTCGTTCCTTATACATCCTCCTATACCAATTCCCAATTACTATTTTGTCTCTGCCTCACAACCCTTTTATATTTGTCTCGTCTATATTTATCAATCAGAGAACACCTTATGTCATACCTCCCTTTCAAACCACTGTCCTTTGCACAGTTATTCGCATCTTTCTTCGCCGCTGTATCAAAGTAATTTCAGTTTACTTCTCCCCTTCCCGCCCCGTTGACTTTGTTCCCTTTGAAAATCTAATTTCCCAACTCCAACCACCTTTCCTCATAGTTGGTGATTTTAACTGCTGCCACATTCTTTGGAGTGATTCTATCACCAGCTCCCGTGGCCTATCCCTAGAACACTTTCTCTCCATAATTAACCTTGTTATTTTTATTTCAGATCGCCCCACACACTTTGACATACACATGCATTGACCTCTCTCTATGTTTCCTTTTCCCTTCATTTAGATTTCCATTGTTCAGTTCTAGACCACTTTCCCTATAATGACCATTTTCCAGTTCTTTCTTCTACTTCATTTCACCACTTCCTAACTCCCCACGCTGGTGCTTTGATAGTGCCAACTGGCTACTTTCACTTAACTCTCTGCTATTCCTACCTCTCCACCCTCTTTCTCGTCCATTTCAGATATGATGCAATGTTTCTACCTATACAGCCAATCCTCGAACTCCAATACCGTTCCCCTAGCAAATTTCTAGGCGTTATTTTTGACTCCAAATTGTCCTGGCGAGACCATATCTTTTATATTAAAGAAAAAGCTCGCCGCCGTCTCCGATCCCATATATCCTGGGGCTCAGCTCGCAAAACTTTCCTCCATCTTCTTGTTACCTTGACCCTCTCCACTCTCGATTATGGATGCCATATCTACTCTGCCTCAACCTCTCTCCTTGCCCATCCACCACTGCAGTCTTTGCTTAGCCCCAGGTGCTTTCCGCTCCTCTCCAGTTGAGAGCCTGTACACTGAATCAGACCATACCATCTCTCTCTCGACACTGTAACCACCAAAATTAAATATCCCCCCCCCCCCCTCTGTCCTGCTCACCCTTTTCTTTGACCTTGCCTCTATTCATTCCTCCAAATCCACCTCCGGTGCTGGTTTCGCAGTAACCTTCCCAACTTGCAGTTTCAAATAGCCCCTCCCTCCTAAATCTAGTGTCTTTCCTTCAGAACTGTACGCACTCCTTTTTACCTTAAAACGCATATACTCAACACCTTCTCTCTTTCACTGTTTTTACTGATTCCCGTAACTCATTAACTCTCATAAAGTCAAAACATTCGACCAACCCCCTTGTTTGTAAGATCCAGAACTTTTTTTTCTACTTGTACACACACCATAAAACTATCAGATTTTGAAAAAAAATTGAAATCTCCAGCAATAAAAAGCCAGATACTCAATGTCCACATCATACTAACCACGTTTTCACACATTCCAGTCGTAGATTATTACCCCCACTATAAGACCTTGTATAACCGATGGCAATCTTTCTAGTCGGCTCTCGCCCGCTTATGCATTGGCCACACTCGTCTAACACACTCCCATCTAATGTCACACTCTGATTCACCCCTATGTTCCCTGTGTAATGTCACTCTTTCAGTTCCACACATTCTATTGTCCTGCCCACGCTTTGATGCAGCCCATACGTCCTCTTTCCCCCACCTATCGCTTTGATGCAGCCCATACGTCCGCTTTCCCCCACCCTTCCCCCACTTTCTCCTTCCTCAGACGCATACATATCCTTCACTTGATCTAACCCATTACTTAACCCGACTTTAACCCATTCACTCGCCAACTCCTTTGCCCAGCTTTAGCAACTAACCACTAATTCAACCAGTCTTTACTATATTTTCTTATAGTGCTACATGAACTTAGATGTCTAGCACATTAATTTGCTTTTAACCATTGACCATATATATATATATATATATAAATCTATATATATTTATATATATAATATATATATATAATATATATACATACACACACACATACACACACATACAAATGTGTGTATATGTATAATATACATAAATATGCATATATATATATATATATATATATATATATATATACATATATATGTATATGTATATATAAATATATATGTACGAATATGTATATATATACACACGCACATATATAATGTATATATACACCCACATATGAATGAATGAATTAATAAATACATAGATATATTTTACACACACACACATACTCTTGCTTTCGCTCTATCTATCTATATATCTATCTATATACACATACAGATATATTCATATATATATATACATACATATATATACACACGAACTGCCACGATAGTCCAGTGGTTATCTCCCTGATATGCGTAAACTGTCGGCAGGACCACAATGCAAATTCTCCATTGTGTGCTTAAGGATATTTAGGATAGAAAGCTTATAAAGTCTACAGTAAATCAGCTAAAACACTTGGGAAGAAACCCTTACATAGCTAGGGACTTTGTATAACTTAGCAATTAGCTTAATGAGGTAGTAACTCAAAAGCGAGAAGAGAGGTTGTATGCCTGGGCAGAATCGATTGACTCCACGACTCCCATGAGTAATGTGTGGAGGGAAATCAACACGATTAAAAGCAATGCATACAATGTGACTCCCCACCCTCATCCAGAAAGGGTAGCTTTGTCACTCCTCAGTAAATGCTGTGAAAATTCCTCTCTTGATAATCTTCCATTATCCATACGCAGATGCTCCCTTAACTTAAAACACAAAAACGAAATTGACTATCAGTGTCAAGTTGCAAATCCACTGCACCTGGGGATGTTGGAATCACTTAAGACATCATCCGGTTCCTTGCAAAGGTACAGATAAAGGGAAGAAATCCTCATCTTTATCTTTTCAACTTAACATATACTTCAGGCATCTTGCCAAGCGCCTGGAAACAAGCTATCATTATACCCATCCCAAAACCAGAATACCCTGATGAATTTAGACCAATTTTTCCGACAACCTGTCTATATATAACCTGTGACAGAATTCTTCTCACTCGTCTCCTCCACCAGATCAAAGATCAAATTTACATCAGCCTTTGGTTTCCAATAAGGGAAAGGAACACAAATATGTTTAGAAGTAAATGGAAGTAATGCACAGTCTTCTACTTCATAGATTTCAAAAGAGCATTCAACAGAGCCTCTCCTACTGCAATCCTCCATGAATTAACTCTTCTGGGAGTTAAGGGCAAGCTTTTGCTGTGGATAAAGGATTATCTATCTTTGAGAAGAGCAGAGGTGCGGTACCAAGGAATCTACAGTTCTTTTGGTGAAGTAGAGTTAGGCATCCACAAGGTGCAATTTTGTCCCCTTAATTATTTAACATACTTACACACCCTCTTTCCAAGCTCAACAGTGAGTTAGGAGACCTATGCAGCATCACATCCTATGCTGATGACATTTCAGTAATCACTTAATAGGGGGGAATGTGTTCTCCAGAGGTTCAGCAAAAATTGTGCTTCCCTTGGACTCAAAATCAACCCTATCAAGGCGATGTACATTTCCAAATCTCATAAACTGCCATACATTCCAAGGTTAGGTGGCCAAGTTGTTGCAAAAACTGACACCTATAAATATCTTGGTGTCATGGTGATTGCTCCCTACCTCATGTCCCGCAATTCTCGTTGCTTGCAACGTTTAAGACCTTTACAGTACATAAGTAACAGATACAGCACTGCACTGGCCAGAGATCAGTACTTATTAATTATATCCATTTTATTATAGACACTGGTCTTGTCTTTGATATTAGGGATATATATATATATATATATATATATATATATATATATATATATATATATATTTTTTTTTTTTTTTTTTTTTTTTTTTTTTTTTTTTTTTTTTTTTTTTTTTTTTTTTACCAACTAGATATGTGAATAATGTAAGCACAATGGCACAGCCTTACAGGCATGTATAACTACAGCCCTCTACAAAAATAGGACCATAGCCTGCTCTTTAAATAAATTTTTATCACTCAATCTCTCCCGTCTCTCAATATATATATATATATATATATATATATATATATATATATATATATATATATATATATATATATATATAATATATATGTACATATATACATATACATATATATTGATATAGATTTAGATATATATATGTGAGAGTGCTTGTGTGTATATAATATTTATACATATATGAATATACATACATACATATATATATGTATGTATGTATATATTTATATATATACATACACACACATGTGTGTGTGTACGCCAAATGAAGTCCCAGACTACTGGGCCTCCCTACCCAGGGGTCAAAGCCACAAGGGCTACCCTGGTGTAGAAGAGAGCTGCGGGTCTGAGGTGGGGTGCCGACTACTACTACTGTAGCCTCGTGTCACCTGCAAAAACTAGAGCACTGAAGGTGCTGGCAAAGCACAACAAATGTTCTGCAATTTATAGGATTTTACTTTACTCCAATTTACGTTAAGAAAAACTTAGGAACAACAACGTCAAGCGAGACGAGAGGCCCCGGGCTTTGGATTTGTTGTTACTGCGTTATAAACAAGGTATTGCCTCATCAAGAGTTCGAACACGAGTGATCCCTTTTTTTTTTTTTTTTTTTTTTTTTTTTTGTTTTTTTTGGATTTCTTGGCTATCAACCAACGGCATGTGGCCAAGGTTATTAAGCCAATGGATCCTATTCATTCTATCAATCTATATAAGGTCATAAAGTTTTGTCTCTCTAAGAAAAGCAATTACTTTATTTATTATTTTTTCATCATCAGTTAGCAGATTTGATATTGTAAAATCAATATTTTTAATTCTAAAGTAGTTTTTCAGGTTTCTTCTGTTGTTATTGAATTTTAAACAAGTTATTAATATGTGATTTATTGACAAGTTGGTGTTGCAGTCAGGGCATCGTGGAGGGAATTTCTTGACGTGTGTCAATCTTGTGGCATTGACCCTAAGGCGGGCCAACACCACCTCCTCTCTTCTTTCTCTTCTGTGGGATGTGTCCCACGGCTCTATTATCGGCTTGATTTTGTTTGTGAGTTAGAGACTGGTCCACTCACTTTGCCACAGGAGATGTATTTTTGCTTTTATAAGAGACGCAAAACACCTGAGATCTGTACGAATTATGGTAATGGTCAAATCGTCAGTTGACCCGGCTAATTTGTCAGCCTGTTCATTGCCATGGATACCAGAGTGTCCTGGTACCCATATTAGTTTGATTGATTTGTTGGCACCGTGTAACTTACGAATGATATTACCCAGCAATTCATTTTTAGTGGTTTCTAAGGATTTAATAGCTTTAGGTGAACTTAATGAATCTGAAAAAATAACTATTCTTTCGTGGGTCGTCGATAGTTGTTTATATTAAGTGTTATGTATTTATTAGTTATGAACATGCATATTATTTTTATGTAATTCTATGTTTATTATTTGATGTAAGTGTAATTATATGTTATTTCTTTGTAATTTCAGTAATCAGCATATAAACGTTTGGACAAACAAAATGATGTTTAACTGAATTCCGAAACTTTCCAACCCTGTCAACCTATGTTCCAACACTATCCTTGCTGTTCTCGGGGCGCCGAGGATAATCCTCATGGCTTCATTTTGCACTACCTCCAGGCTATTTATTTCTGATTCCAATTTGCAACAAGTGCAGTGCATGGTAGTCTACAACTGATCTTATAAAAGCCAACTAAAACAGTCTAGCGAGCTTAACATTGATGCCATGTTCTCTTCCAACAAGAACTATCAACGGTTTCAGTCTCTCCCAGAGTCTCTTTTTCAGGGAAAGGATCAGGTCTGCATCACTTATGTTCACCCCGAGATATTAATATTTATGACACATGTCAAGCTCTTGGTCACCTATGCGAAAAGTAGGTAGGGGCATGATACATGGATTGAGAGCCATTGTTTTCTCAGTGGAGATGACTAATCCACACTCTTGAGCCCTAGTTGTGAGTTTGTTGAGAATTATTTGCATCCTCTCTTGTGATGATGCTTTGACACATATGTCCTCAGCATAGCATATAATGGATTCACCATCCCCAAGTGGAATATCTGCCACCAGCTTGTGCATGAGGACAATGAACAACATAGGGCTGAGAACTCCTCCCTGTGGCGTCCCAAGTTCAAAAGATTGTGTGGTGGAACTTCTCACTCCCCTGAACAAGACACTTGCAGATCTGTTCGAAATATACATTCTAATCCAGCTCAATAATTTACCCCGGATGCCAAAGCTTACTAATTGTTCTAGGATAATTTATCTGTTTGCAATGTCAAAAGCTGACTTAAGGTCAAGAAAAACAGTGTGCTTCCCTGGAATAGAGTTTGAGTAGTACTCTGCAAAGCAATGTTATGTGCTAAGTCCCGATAGAAATCCGTACAGTCTGTGAGATAATTTACCTTGCAACCTGTACCTGAGTCTGTTCACAATTATCCTTTATAGAACTTTGCATACACATGAGGTTAATGAGATTGGGCGGTATTTATCAGTATTTGGTTTCGGTATAGGGATGATTAGACTGCACGTCCAGAGCCCAGGCAGAATACCTTGTGACAAACTTAACCTGCACAGGTGCAAAAGGACACTATAGGTAATTCCATCTTCACCTGGTGCAGACGCTTTTCCTTTGAACAGTGCATTGTTCAGTTCCCACTCAGTAATCTCAGCAAAGTCTGAAGGGTCTGTCTCAGAACATCCATTCTCAATGGCAAATTTACGTGCAATTTTAGACTGACTAAGGTGGTTCTGAATATTTGTGGGAAGAGAGCTCAATTTGGACGCTCCAGCCCATTGACTAAAGTATGTCTGCTTGTGCAAGAGGACTATGGCATTGCGGGGTATTAGTTCGTTTGCCTGAGAGTCAATTATTTATTTTCCAGACCTCAGACATTGAGGTGTTATTGTTCATGCGTTGTAGGAACTGTTCAAAGTGTTCTTTTCTGAAATGAGTGTTTAATTTCCGTAGATTTGTGTTAGTCTTAAGAAACTGAATAAGGTTGTCACGTGTATTGTCCTGCTTGTAGCTCCTGAACTCGCTTTTGTTCCCTTAATAGTGTAGGGTCACTGACCCACTTAGGTTGTTTAAGGCGTTGTGAATTGTTGCTCTTTAAGGTTTTCTTTGGACAGACCCAGGTGTTGTAGTAATCAGTGACCACTTCCATCATGTCCATGGAGAATTTATCAACACTCGTTACTGTGTAATCGTTATACCAGTCATAAATACGTGATTTGAAGTTGTGCTCAAGGTAAGGAGGAATATAAATTTTAAGCCTATTTGTTTTTGCAGATAGACTATTATCAACAGCGTATCTCCTTGCTATTGCAAAGTGGTCACTGATTAGCTCTGTTGCAAGCATGCTTCTGACGTTTCCATGCACAAGATACCTTCCTATTACATAATCTAGCCTTCCCCCCGCCACGTGAGTTTCCCTGTCTGTATCATATATGGTCATAGATCTATTGTTCACAAAACTTCGCCATTTTCATTGCATTGACTGTCTCCAAATGTATAATGTCTAGCATTAAAATCCCCCATGCATATTGTGCCGTGATTTTGAAAGTTGGGCAGTGAATCAGTTTGAAACTTTCTACACCTTGAGTATACATTGTGCAGAGAGAAAAACCCAGAGGCTGTTCGAATATGTAAATGCTGATATTGCGCATTATTGTCATCAGACTTCTGCACTAACTTATGCGGTATGGTGTCACTGACATAAGTCAATAGGCCTGTCATTCCTGTGTTCGTATAGGAGTGGCACCCTCTAATTCTGGGGGTGTTTTTTATTTTAGTGGCTGATGTGAAGGGCTCTTGTAGACAGATAACGTCAACAATATGATTAGCTGATTGGTCAAATTTGTGTTTGATGAAGCCCTTTAGTTTGCATATTTCTTGTACAGCATTACATATCTGTGCTGCATCTTGTTTATTTACACCGATTCTGCGCGCTTTCCTCATATTGATATTATACATGTATATGTATATATGTATTTACATGGTTATGTGTATATATATATATATATTATTCATTAGCCTTGCAACATAGATTTTCCAGAGAAATGATTAGCTGGTGCTGAGGAGTGTGGGACGGTAGCGATGGTGGTGATGGTGGTGGTAATGGTGGCGGCGATGGTAATGGTGATGGTGGTGGCGATGGTGTTGGTGATGGTGGTGGTAATGGTGGTGGTGATGGCGATGGTGGCGGCGATGGTGGTGGTGATGATAGTGGCGATGGTGGCGATGGTGGTGATGATGGCGATGGTGGCGATGGTGCTGTTGATGGTGGTGGCGATGGTGGTGGTGGTGATGGTGGTCGTGGTGATGGTAGTGGTGGTGGTGGTGATGGTGGGGTGGGGGTGGTGGTAATGGTGGTGGTGGTGGTGATGGTGGTGATGATGGTGGTAATGGTGGTGATGGTGGTGGTGGTGATGGTGGGGTGGGGGAGGTGGTAATGGTGGTGATGGTGGTGATGATGGTGGTGGTGTTGGTGATGGTGGGGTGGGGGAGGTGATAATGGTGGTGATGATGGTGGTGATGGTGATGATGGTAGTCGTGGTGATGGTGGTGATGGAGATGGAGGTGAGGGTGGTGGTGGTCGTGGTGATGGTGGCGGCGGTGGTGGTGATAGTGGTGGTGTGATGGTGGTGATGGTGGCGATGGTGATGGTGGTGATGGTGGTGGTGGTGGTGATGGTGG
>NC_061824.1:14759596-14763207 GCF_019202785.1 Penaeus chinensis
TTGTTCTTTTAACAGTTAAACAATAATAAAAATGACAATAAAGATGACAATTCAGTTTGAGCTTTAAATTTGAGAGACAAAAAGGGACAGGGCATAATAGAGATAGAAGAGAGAAGGTATGAAAGGAAGAGGGAAACTTGAGAGGAAAAAGGGGAAGGAAGAAAGTCAAAAATATGAAGAGGAAAGAGAAGAGAATGAAAAAGTAAAACTAGCAGCAATAGAAGTAGAAGATGGAAATTATCCTCAATACCTATTAAAAATATTAATGATAATAATAAACAATTATAACAACAATAATAACAAAAATAACATTATAGTAATTATTAAAATCATTATTTACAATATTTTCGATATTATTGCAATTATTATAGTTGTATTTTTGTTCACAATTATACTAACAATAAACATATTAAAAACAATTATAACAATAATAATAATAATAACAATAATAATCATATTATGATAATTATTATTAGTGTTATTTTCATTATTATTGTATTTTTTTCATAATTACAGTTAAGATATATTTTTTTTTAAATAATAATAATAATGATAATAATAATAATAATAATAATAATAATAATAATAATAATAATAATAATAATAATAATAATAATAATAATGATAATAACAATGATAATGATAATGGTAATAATGATAATGATAATAATAATAATGATAATAATAATAATAATAATTATGATAATAATTATAGTAATGATAATAATAATAATAATAATAATAATAATAATAATAATAATAATAATAATAGTAATAATAATAATAATTATTATTATATTGCAATTATTCGCTTTATCATCAAAATTAATATTATAATTATTATATTACCCAAATTCTCATTATTTTCATTGTTATCATCATTATGGTCATGATTAATGCAATTATGCTTATTACTATCTTCATGTTTACCCTAATTATAGTCAAAATCATAATTGAAATCGAAAAAACGTCATTTTTGAGTAAGCTCTGAAAAGGACAGAGCTTGTTTGAGCTTGTTTTGTTTGAGCTTGTTTTTGCCGCTTTTTCGACTTTGGGGATTTAAGAATAACAACAAAAATCCAACTTTCATATTGATTATAATTATCCTTTTTTTCCATTATTATTGTAATTATTGCGGCCATATATAGTTTTTGTTAATAATACAAATAATATAAATAATAAAAAATTTAAAAACAATAATAATAATAATAATAACAAAACTAAAACTTACAATTCTTTCAATTATAATCAATATCATCAATGTTATTTTAAATATTACAGTTTTAATATTATTTTTGCAATTATCCTCATAATTGAAATATTGATAACAATAATAACAACAATAATAACAAAAATAACGACATTATAGTAATTATTAAAATCATTAGTTACAATATTATCGTTATTATTGCATTTATTACAGTTGTATTTTTTTTTTACAATTATACTAATAATTGCAATAGTAAAAATCATAATAACAATTATGATAATAATAACAATAATAACCATATTATAATAACTATTATTAGTGTTATTTTCATTATTAGTGTTATTTTTTTTATAATTACAGCTATAATATTTTGTTTTGCAATAATAATAATAATAATAATAATAATAATAATAATAATAATAATAATAAAAATAATAATAATAATAATAATAATAATAATAATAATAATAATAATAATAATAATAATAATAATAATAATAATAATATAATAATAATAATAATAAATTGCAATGCAATTACTCGCATTAACATCAGAATTAACATTATGATTATGATTTTACCCAAATTAAAAATGGACATTATTATTACTAGCATCGTTATCATCATAATCATCATTAACATCATCATTACCGTCATTATCATCATTATCGTCATCATTATCATCATTATTGCAATTAATAGCATCATTATCATCATTATTATCATTATTATTGTAATTATTGGCGCCCTTTATATATGTTTGCTAATTATACTCATAATAGAAATAATAAAAACAAAAAAATAATAATAATATCAAAAATATTTATTATAATTATCATTATTTTCATTATTGTTGTAATTATTGCGGCCATATATATTTTTTGTTAATAATACAAATAATAAAAATAATAAGAAATATAAAAACAATAATAATAATAATAATAACGAATATAAAACTTTCACTGTCATTTTTTTATTATCAATATTATCAAAAATATCAATGCTATTTTAACTATTACATTTTTCATATGTGTTATAACAATTATACTCATAATATAAATATTAATAATAATACTAACAATTATAACAACAATATTTTCAAAAATGATGAATAAGATCATTTGTAACAATATTATCGTTATTATTGCAATAATTATAGTTGTAATTTTTTTTTACAATTATACTAAAAACAAAAATAGTATAAATAATAATAACAATTATAATAATAATAATAACAATATAACCATATTATAATAATTATTATTATTGTTATTTTCCTTATTATTGTTATTTTTTTTATAATTACAGTTATAATATATTTTTTCTTAATAATAATAATACTATTAATAATAATAAAAATGATAATAATAATAATAATAATAATAATAATAATTAAAGTAATAGTAGTAGTAGTAGTAGTAGTAATAATAATAATAATAATAATAATAATAATAATAATAATAATAATAACAATAATAATAATAATAATAATAATAATAATAACAATAATAATAATAATAAAAATATTAATAATAATAATAACAATTATAGCCAATATAATAACAAAAATAACGAGATTTTTTTTATAATTACAGTTATAATATATTATTTTTTAATAATAATAATACTATTAATAATAACAATAATGATAATAATAATAATAATGATAATAATAATAATAATAATAATAATAATTTAAATGTTAGTAGTAGTAGTAGTAGTAGTAATAATAATAATAATAATAATAATAATAATAATAATAATAATAATAATAATAATAATAATAACAATTATAATAATAATAATAACAATGACCTCCTCCTCCCTACGTACGATAATAATTGCATCCTAATTCTTCCATTCCCAGGCGTTACCGCGAAGCCCTTCAAAGCTTGCGCAAGGAGGAGGTCACCATTTTGCCTTCTGACAAGGGCCACTTGGTGGTGGTCCTCGACCGTGCCTCCTACATGCAGAAGGCCCGTGACCTGTTGGACGACGCCTCCACCTATGCCCCCCTGACCAGCGACCCCCGGGAACGTATTGCTGCTACTTTCCACCGTCGCCTGAAAGCGATAGCAGCTCGTTTCCTGGAGGCGAACCTCTACCAGAGGTTCAGGGTCATCAACCCTCGCCTCCCTCACTTCTATGGGCTTCCTAAAACCCATAAGCCAGCCGTGCCTCTGCGCCCCATCATCTCTTCCCGGGGATCTGTGACGCACCCTCTGGCAGCTTGGCTGGCGAAGTCCCTCACTCCCCTTCTCGGCACCTTCTCTCCTGCTCACCTCCGCCACTCTCAGGACTTCATCTCCCGTGTCCGTGGAGTCCCGCCGGCGACCATGATGAGCTTGGATGTAGACTCCTTGTTCACCAAGGTCCCGCTGGATGACGTCCTTGCTTTCCT
>NC_061824.1:14763307-14768307 GCF_019202785.1 Penaeus chinensis
TGAAATTGGGAAGCAGCTTAATTAGGGAAGTTTCCCCAACCAGTCTGGGGGCGTGGACTTTCAGCGGAAGGAAAGAAAAAATTGGGCCCCGCGACCATTTCCATCAGATGGCCGGGATCCCACTGTTTGGCAGAAGGGGGGCTTTGTTGTTGTCCCCCCTTGAAACAGCGAATTTTATGTTGAGACAGGCGCTTATTGAGACTGGCGCCCGTCCGCCAAAGTACTTTTTTGTCACAGGGGGTACAAGGAATAGAAAGGGTCCCACCTTCGAGGAAGAGGGTGGGCTGGTGTGGACCAGGTTACGGCGGAGAGTGTTCACCTGGCGAAAGATCAGCCTGCAGGCGGAGAGAGTAGATCTCCTCAGTGTAGGGCAGGCTGATGACGGGCAGCCGAGGAGTCTCTTTAAGGGGGGAGTCGTGGTAGAAGGTACGCCGTGCCCTGGATAACGCGGCGTCGAGAACATGACGAGGATAGCCCAGTTTGGAGAACGAACGACGCAGGAAGTCGATCTCTCCATCCAGGTATTGGGGGTCACAGATACGGAGGGCGCGGAGGAACAGCGAAGTGGGAACACCTCTCTTTACATGGAGGGGATGGTATGAGAAGAAGTGTATGTACATACCACTATGCATGGGCTTCCTGTATATGGAGAAAGAAAAATGGTCAGCAGAGCGATGTACCAAGGTGTCCAAGAAGGGACACCTTGGTACAGCCTCCCATTCCACCTTGAAACGGATGGAAGGGGAGAGGGGGTTCAGCTGGGTCAGGAAGTCCGAGAACTGGGCAGGGTCATAAGGCCAGAGAGCGAAGACGTCGTCAACATACCTCAGCCATACCGTCGGACGAAGGGAGAGGGAAGGAAGAAGTACGGACTCGAAGAATTCCATAAACAGGTTAGCCAAGACCGGAGAGAGGGGAGAGCCCATGGCCACGCCGAAGGTCTGGGAGTAGAAGCGACCTTCAAAGGAGAAGGAATTCGACTCCACACACAGACGAATCAGCTGGAGGAAGACGTCGGTGGGCAGACGGAGACGAGGATCCTCTGGGGGGAGCTTCCTCTCAAGGAAAGCAAGGACGTCATCCAGCGGGACCTTGGTGAACAAGGAGTCTACATCTAAGCTCATCATGGTCGCCGGCGGGACTCCACGGACACGGGAGATGAAGTCCTGAGAGTGGCGGAGGTGAGCTGGAGAGAAGGTGCCGAGAAGGGGAATGAGGGATTTCGCCAGCCAAGCTGCCAGAGGGTGCGTCACAGATCCCCGGGAAGAGATGATGGGGCGCAGAGGCACGGCTGGCTTATGGGTTTTAGGAAGCCCATAGAAGTGAGGGAGGCGAGGGTTGATGACCCTGAACCTCTGGTAGAGGTTCGCCTCCGGTAAACGAGCTGCTATCGCTTTCAGGCGACGGTGGAAAGTAGCAGCAATACGTTCCCGGGGGTCGCTGGTCAGGGGGGCATAGGTGGAGGCGTCGTCCAACAGGTCACGGGCCTTCTGCATGTAGGAGGCACGGTCGAGGACCACTACCGAGTTGCCCTTGTCAGAAGGCAAAATGGTGACCTCCTCCTTGCGCAAGCTTTGAAGGGCCTCGCGGTAACGCCTGGGAATGGAAGAATTAGGATGCAATTATTATCGTACGTAGGGAGGAGGAGGTCATTGTTATTATTATTATTATTATAATTGTTATTATTATTATTATTATTATTATTATTATTATTATTATTATTATTATTATTATTATTATTATTATTATTATTATTATTATTACTACTACTACTAATACTATTATTTTAATTATTATTATGATTATTATTATTATTATCATTACCATTATTATTATTATTAATAGCACTATTATTATTAAAAAAATAATATATTATAACTGTAATTATAAAAAAAATCTCGTTATTTTTGTTATTATATTGGCTATAATTGTTATTATTATTAAATTTTTATTATTATTATTATTGTTATTATTATTATTATTACTATTATTATTATTATTATTATTATTATTATTATTATAATTATTATTATTACTACTACTACTACTACTACTATTATTTTAATTATTATTATTATTATTATTATTATTATTATATTATTATTATTATCATTTTTATTATTATTAATAATATTATTATTATTAAAAAATAATATATTATAACTGTGATTATAAAAAAAATAACAATAATAAGGAAAATAACAATCATAATAATTATTATAATATGGTTATTATTGTTATTATTATTATTATAATTGTTATTATTATTTATAATATTTTTGTTTTTAGTATAATTGTAAAAAAAAATATTATTGCAATAATAACGATAATATTGTTACAAATTATCTTATTCATTATTTTTGAAAATATTGTTGTTATAATTGTTAGTATTATAATTAATATTTCTATTATGAGTATAATTGTTATAACACATGAAAACTGTAATAGTTAAAATAGCATTGATATTTTTGATAATATTGATAATAAAAAAATGATAGTGAAAGTTTTATATTCGTTATTATTATTATTATTATTATTATTATCTTTATATTTCTTATTATTTCTATTATTTGTATTATTAACAAAAAATATATATGGCCGCAATAATTACAACAATAATGAAAATAATGATAATTGTAATAAATATGAAAGTTCGGTTTTTGTTATTATTTTTTATATTATTATTTTTTTGTTTTTATTATTTCTATTATGAGTATAACTAGCAAACATATATATAGGGCGCCAATAATTACAATAATAATGATAATAATGATGATAATGATGCTATTAATTGCAATAATGATGATAATGATGACGATAATGATGATAATGACGGTAATGATGATGTTAATGATGATTATGATGATAACGATGCTAGTAATAATGATAGCAACAATAATAATGTCCATTTTTAATTTGGGTAAAATCATAATTAGTATGTTAATTTTGATGTTAATGCGAGTAATTGTATTGCAATTTATCATTATTATTATATTATTATTATTATTATTATTATTATTATTATTATTTTTATTATTATTATTATTATAACTACTACTACTTCTACTATTATTATTATTATTATTATCATTGCAAAACAAAATATTATAGTTGTAATTATAAAAAAAATAACAATAATAATGAAAATAACAATAATAATAATTATTATAATATGGTTATTATTGTTATTATTATCATAATTGTTATTATTGTTAAAAAATGGTATAATTGTTATAAAAATACAACTGTAATAATTGCAATAATAACGATAATATTGTAACTAATGATTTTAATAATTACTATAATGTCGTTATTTTTGTTATTATTGTTGTTATTATTGTTATCAATATTTCAATTATGAGGATAATTGCAAAAAATAATATTAAAACTGTAATATTTAAAATAACATTGATGATATTGATAATATTGATTATTATTGAAAGAATTGTAAGTTTTAGTTTTGTTATTATTATTATTATTATTGTTTTTATATTTTTTTATTATTTATATTATTTGTATTATTAACAGAAAATATATATGGCCGCAATAATTACAATAATAATGGAAAAAAGGATAATTATAATAAATATGAAAGTTGGATTTTTGTTGTTATTTTTATTATTATTGCTTTTATTTTTTATTATTTCTATTATGAGTATAATTAGCAAATATATATAGGGCGACAATAATTACAATGATGATTATAATAATGATGCTAATGATGATAATAATTGCAATAATGATGCTAATGATGATGATAATGATGATAATGACGGTAATGATGATGACCATGATGATAACGATGCTAATAATGATGATAACAACAATTATAATGTCCATTTGTAATAAAAAAAAAGAAAAAAATCCCAAAAGTCGAAAAAGCGGCAAAAACAAGCGAAAACAAAACAAGCTCAAACAAGCTCTGTCCTTTTCAGAGCTTACTAAAAAATGACGTTTTTTCGATTTCAATGATGATTTTGACTATAATTAGGGTAAACATGAAGATAATAATAAGCATAATTGCATTAATCATGACCATAATGATGATAACAATGAAAATAATGAGAATTTGGGTAATATAATAATTATAATATTAATTTTGATAATAAAGCGAATAATTGCAATATTATCATCATTATTATTATTATTACTATTATTATCATTATTATTATTATTATAATCATTACTATAATTATTATTATTATTAATATTATCATTATTATTATTATTATTATCATTATTACCATTATCATTATCATTGTTATTATTATTATTATTATTATTATTATTATTATTATTATTATTATTATTATTATTATTATTATTATCATTATTATTATTATTTCAAAAAAATATATCTTAACTGTAATTATGAAAAAAATACAATAATAATGAAAATAACACTAATAATAATTATCATAATATGATTATTATTGTTATTATTATTATTATTGTTATAATTGTTTTTAATATGTTTATTGTTAGTATTATTGTGAACAAAAAGACAACTGTAATAATTGCAATAATATCGATAATATTGTATTGTTGTTATAATTGTTATTATTATCATTAACATTTTTAATAAGTATTGAGAATAATTTCCATCTTCTACTTCTATTGCTGCTAGTTTTACTTTTTCATTATCTTCTCTTTCCTCTTCATATTTTTGACTTTCTTCCTTCCCCTTTTTTCCTCTCAAGTTTCCCTCTTCCTTTCATACCTTCTCTCTTCTATCTCTATTATGCCCTGTCCCTTTTTGTCTCTCAAATTTAAAGCTCAAACTGAATTTTCATCTTTATTGTCATTTTTATTATTGTTTAACTGTTAAAAGAACAATTTAACAGTTTTTTTTTTTTAAGACTTATAATGTAGGCATTATAATAAACTAACATCGCATAGAAATTATATATAATCAGATATCTTTATAGAACAGCAAATCAGAAAGAAATACTTTTTTTATTGTCGAGAATAAGAATTGCAATAGAACAAAAGAGTGAAAG
>NC_061824.1:14770807-14775807 GCF_019202785.1 Penaeus chinensis
CCCTTCCCCCTTTTTCTCTCTTTAGGCATGTGTCTGTGTGTGTATATATATGTGTATATGTATATGTGTGTATATGTATGCATGTGTATGTATGTATGTAAATGCACACACACACACACACACACACACACACACACACACACACACACACACACACACACACACACACACACACACACACACACACACTACCATCACCGCCATCACCACCACAATCACCACCATCACAGGCAGAGACCTTCGGCGTGACCATGGGCTCTCCGGTCTTGGCTAATTCTTCGAGTCCGAACTTCTCCCTTCCCTCTCCCTTCGTCCGACGGTATGGCTGAGGTATGTTGACGACGTCTTCGCTCTCTGGCCTCATGACCCTGCCCAGTTCTCGGACTTCCTGACCCAGCTGAACTCCCTCTCCCCTTCCATCCGTTTCAAGGTGAAATGAGAGGCTGATAACAAGCTCCCCTTCTTGGACACCTTGGTACATCGCTCTGCTGACCATTTTTCTTTCTCCATATACAGGAAGCCCATGCATAGTGGTATGTACATACACTTCTTCTCATACCATCCCCTCCATGTAAAGAGAGGTGTTCCCACTTCGCTGTTCCTCCGCGCCCTCCGTATCTGTGACCCCCAATACCTGGATGGAGAGATCGACTTCCTGTGTCGTTCGTTCTCCAAACTGGGCTATCCTCGTCATGTTCTCGACGCCGCGTTATCCAGGGCACGGCGTACCTTCTACCACGACTCCTCCCTTAAAGAGACTCCTCGGCTGCCCGTCCTCAGCCTGCCTAACACTGAGGAGATCTACTCTCTCCGCCGCTCTCTTCACACTCTCAACTGCAGGCTGATATTTCGCCAGGTGAACACTCTCCGCCGTAACCTGGTCCACACCAGCCCACCCTCTTCCTCGAAGGTGGGCACCTATGCTATTCCTTGTACCTCCTGTGACAAACAGTACTTTGGCGAGACGGGCGCCAGTCTCACTAAGCGCCTGTCTCAACATAAGTTTCCAGGGGGTACAACAACAACGCTCTCTTCTGCCATCAGTGGGATACAGGCCATCTGATGGACTGGTCAGCGGCGCGAATTATCTTTCCTTCCGCTGACGTCCACGCCCGCTGACTGGTGGAATCTTCCCTAATTAAGCTGCTTCCCAATTTCAACCTGAACAGCGGCTTTTCTCCTGCTGACAGTCTCCTCGCTTCCCACATCCTTCGCCTTCTCTCGTATGCTGGCCACCCTTCACACAGTCCGCCCGACCCTCCCGACCTGATCTGACCTCCCTTCGTTTCCGTTCGTCTGTCCTCACCTGCCCCGTATCTCCGCGTTGCCTTTCCTCTTTCTGTTTTATACCCCCTCCTCTTCCTTGCCTCCTCAGACCTGAAGATGGAATCCAGGTGGATTCCGAAACTGTAGTCTCATTATCAATTAAATCTAGTTTTACAGTGTGGGTTTTTATACCATAGTATGTGTGGTTTGGTTTGCAAAGTTCTAGCTTCGCCCGGGCCTTCTAGATATGGCCCGGCCTGTGTCAGCTTTTTACGGCTGTCTCATTGAGTTGTCCGACACTCGGTGCTTACCGTGGCGGCGGGATTGCCAGCAAGCGCTCCTGCCGCCATGGTGTAAGCATTTCGCATAGCCTCTTTACCAGCACGGCGGCTGTTGTGGGCGGTTCATGTCTCAGGAATTGTGTATGGTCACAATTTTCTAGGTAGTGGACTAGTGTGGCGTTCGGCTCGCCGCAGTGCTTGCAGCACCATTCATCGCGTTCGATTGTTGGGATAATCTGCCATGCACAGTGGTAACCTAGGCGCATTCTGTGAAGAATGACTTCGGTACCTCTGTTGCTTACTTCAGAGAGTGCCAGTGGTTCATAGCCTGTGGCGTCTGAGTACCAGCTGGCCGAGGGGGAGGTTCTCGTTTCCTCTCTGTGGAGCTGCCGTAGGAAGGTACGACCGACCAAGGCACACTTCTCCATAAGTAATTTTCGGCTCGGTTTTATCGTCATGGGATTTGGGGGCATACCCCTGCCAGCGACGGCTAGTCTGTCAGCAAGCTCATTCCCTCTGATGCCGATGTGGCTTTGGACCCAGTTGATGAAAATTCTTCTACCCTGAGCAAGAATTCTCTGTGCCATTGTGAGAATCGTGGTCAGTAGGTAGATGTTGTCTGTGGGTGAGCTGTGCTGAAGACAGTCAATGGCTACCCTGGAGTCTGTGTGTATGACCACGTGTCCTTCCCTTAGGGACGCGTGGCCTAGGGCTCCCATGATTGCAACTGCCTCTGCCTGTAGCGAGGAGGCGTTGTCTGTTACCCTCATGGATCGCGTGGCATCCCTAGCTGCAAAGCCGGCGCCTGCAGTGTGGCTCAAGGGATCGACCGATCCATCCGTGTAGTATGTTCTACTACCCGGAGGAGTGATGGCTGCAATGACCCTGTGGGCTTCTGCCTTTAGGCTAGGCATGGGGTGTAGGCTCTTTTTCATTGACAGGCTCATTATGTTGAACTCTATCAGGCTCAGTGCCCACGGCGGGGCTTCGGCAAAATCGGGGTGGGGGGAGTCCATGCCCTTAGCAAGAAGCTGTTCATTGAGCTGACGGCGTATCAACACCCTGGCTGTATGAGACAGTCACGAGTTGTTTGCAACGAGCTCGTTGTCTTGTTCGAGGCATCTGACTAATTTTTGTCTTAGGCTTGTGTTCCTGGGAGCCTGGATGACCTTTGACAGGAAATGTGTTGCCATTAGATCGATTCGTGAGTCCAGGGGGAGAAGGTTTGCCTCCATCAGGAGGTTGAGGACCTTCGTCCACCTCGGGGCACCCAGAATGATCCTGGCAGCTTCATTTTGGACTGTTTCTAATTTGTCTGTGTGCTTTTTCTTTGCAGCAATTAGAGCGACTGAGGCATAGTCCACAATGGGCCAGACAGCATGTACATAGAATGATCTTAGTACTTTGTGTCTGGCCCCTATGCGTCTCCCAGTCATTGCTCTCATGACGGACAGGCTTGCTTTGGTTCGGTCAACCAGGTACTGGACCTCCTTATGGAAGGAGAGGGTCCGGTCTATCCTTAGCCCAAGGTATAGGTAGTCCTGGACCCATTCTAATTCCACTCCCTGGATTTTCAGTCTTGTGCCTCGAACTCTCTGTCTCAGAGCCATGGCTTTGGATTTGGCTGCAGAGATCTTTAGTCCTGTCCTACAACACTCCTCTGACACGAGGTCCAGACAACGCCGGGCTTTATTCTGGCTGCGTGGTCCAGTGGAGGTGATAGCGAGATCGTCTGCATACGAGATGATCTGGCACCCCACTGGGAGGTTTATGTTGAGGATGCAGGACATTAGAGTGTTGAATAGGGCTGGACTGAGAACCTCACCCTGTGGCGTTCCATTTTCGAGCGGCATGTGCTGCGATAGGTGACCCTGGAATTTGACATTGGCAGTCCTGTACCTGAAGTAGTCACCTATCCAAGCCAAGAGCTTTCCTCTGATTCCCTTCTGGATCAGGCTTTCCTGAATGGCAAGCGGACTTGCCAGTTCAAAAGCCTTCTCCAGGTCAAGGAATACCACCACATCTGGGCCCTTGCTGATTGTGCTTAAGAGCGTGGCTATGCTGTGTGCTGTGCCCATGCCCCTTGTGAACCCGTGGAGGTGTTCGTGCGGGGGTCCCGTTTTCCATTGAAGCCGGTTTAGTACCATCTTCTCAGCCGTCTTGGCCAGGCAGCTGAGCAGAGAGATGGGGCGGTACTTCCCCGGCTCCTTTGGTTTTGGGACGGGAACTATGGTAGCCCAGGACTTGTTGATGAGTTGCAAGAGTGCACGCTCACCTGTGGGAGATAATGGGGTACGAGATCGCATCAGAGCCTGGGGCTGTGTTGGAACTGGTTCTATAGGCTTTCCTTAGTTCCCTCAGAGAAAAGATAACGTCTAAGTTATCGGGTTCGGCTGCCCTTTCTCTGATCTGAGCGTGTCTGTCTGGCTGTAGACGCTCTCGCAGAGAACTCGTGCGCCAGTCTGTTAGCCTCTGCTTGGGGGTCGTGATGGGTGCACCTCGGGGCTGAGCGGCTGGTAGCTCGCTTGACCCGTTGCCACAGCTTTGAAAGGGTGGTTTGGTGGTCGAAGGACTCACACCATTCCAGCCACTTTTCCTGCCTGACTCTGTTGGCAGTTTCCTTGGCATTCGTGACAGCTTCCCTTAGGAGGGATAAGTTGTCAGGGGTTCTTTGCCTTCGGAATAGTTTTCGGCACATGTTCACCCTGTGGTTGACCTCCCTGATCTCGTCATTGAAGTACCAGGCGTCTTTGTGACTTTTGGACCCAGGCCGAGTTTTGGGTATGGTCTGTGAGGCTGCTTCATTAATGGCGTTTAGCAGGCTAGCTTCGAGCACTTCCACATTTTCGCTTTGTGGGGGATCGTTGCATCTCAGACAGAGGGCCAAGGCGTTTTGAAACGCCTGCCAGTTGGCCTTGTCTGTTTTCCATCTTGGATTCGGTCTTAGGATTTCGGCTGGGCCAGCATCCATGAGGGTAGTTAAGTGCCGTAATGGTCACCTTTGACGGTCTCATCGACACACCAGCCAATCCTCCCCACCAGAGTCGCACTGGCCAGGGTGAGGTTTAGGACCCCTCCTCTGACATGCGTTGGCTCTTGGGTGTTGAGGAGAGCGATCTCAGGGAATGTCTCTAGCACGTCGGCTATATGATAGCCGGCCGCATCCGGTGCCCGGGAGGGAGCCAGGATGAGGTGGTGTGCATTGAAGTCACCCCCTATGATCACTCGGCCGTGTGCAGCAGAAGCACAGACCTGGCTGATGTCTAAGCTTCTACAGCGTGGCCAGCTATACACATTGTACAGTTTGAGGGGCCCCCCGGCCAGGTGAACCTCGACGGCAAGGGATTCAACATCGTCTCCACAGTGCGATGCATCGGCTATTGCGGAGCAGGGGATTGTTGCTCTCACAAGGGTGATCAAGCCTCTCTTGCCAGGTGTTCGTGGCAGTGTGAA
>NC_061824.1:14780807-14783623 GCF_019202785.1 Penaeus chinensis
CGTGGACGGAGTTAAGTCGCGTTAGTATATGTTGTAAGCACGACCTTCTGGGGACAACAACGAGGACATCATCTACGTATCGAAGCCAAGTTGAGTGCCTGCCGATTATATCCTTATAGTTATCCCTCTCCAGCGTCTCCATGAACAGGCAGGCCATGACTGCACTCAGGGGGGAGCCCATAGCAAGACCACTTATCTGCTGGTATTCTTCCCCAGCAAATTCAAAGTAGCCGAAGTCCACGCATAACTTCACCAGGCGAACGAAGTTATGTCTCGGCAGTGGAAGTTCTGCGTCTGTCATGGAGCTGGTGACCCTCTCGACTGCTCGGACTGCTCCGTCTGTAGGTACATTGGTGAAGAGGGATTTTACATCAAAACTGGCAAGCTTTTTATTTTTATAACCGGAACTCTGAAGACGTCTGATGAGGTCCCCAGAGTTCTTCAGGTGGGAATCACTGATGACTCCCATAGCGCCGGAGAGGGGTTTAGCCAAATACTTAGCCAAACGATGGGGAGCGCTGCCAATCCCAGAGGTGATCGGTCTCATCGGTATGCCTGCCTTGTGTAACTTCGGGAGACCTCTCATGGACGGGTTGCGGGGGGCCTCCTCCAGCAGGTGAAGTAGACCTTTACCTTTAGCTGAACGCAGGAGTAAATCCCTCAGCCTTCTTTTTGAATCTGGCAGCTTCCATCTCCCCCTTACCTTTCGTTACTTTCCTGTAAACAGAAGCATCGGAAAGTAAATTGTTCATTTTAAGTGTATATTCACTTTTATCCATAACAACGATACCTCCACCCTTAGTGATGACAATGGTCTCGTCGTCGCGAAGGCCCTTCAGCGCGGTGATGTATCTGCGTGGGATCGCCGGGGGGCGTGACGACGCATCAGCCATGCAGCATGCAGCAATCCCTTGAACGAACCCTTTGTCGACTTCACTATCGGCCCAACGGTGGTTCGCGATGACGTAGTCTATTAGGTCCTTGCTTTCCTGCCCGGTGCTGAATTTTAGGCCAAGGGAGAGGGCTTCTCTTTCCAAGGGAGTCAGGTGCTTTGAAGACATGTTTCTGAGCAAGTCACTTCGTCCAGCTTTAGTCCATCTACTCTTGCTGCATATACGGTGTAGCTTCGCCTTGTGCTTGACTCGCTAAGCATGGTCTTCCTGTTGTAATTGGAGGACCAACTCATGGGGAAGGTGTTCGCCCACGAGTTCATTCCGGAGTTCGTAGAGTCGATGCTGTAGGGTCCTAATGGCCTACACCAGGAAGGCCCGAGCACTATCAAGGAACGGATGTTCGCCGGATTTAAACTGGCTCGGAGCTGAAGGCGGCAACACTTGCTCAGCCAAGCAGTCCATCAGGAAACAACGCCGATTCTTGACACTCTGGATCTTGCATATATATATATATATATATATATATATATATATATATATATATTTACATATATATATATATTATATTACATGTATAAATATATATATATATATATATATATATATATATATATTTATATATATATATTACATGTATAAATATATATATATATATATATATATATACATATTATATATATATATATATATATATATATATTTTATATGCATATATATATATATGTATGTATATATATATATGAATATATATATGTATATATACATATATATATTATATATATTAATTATGACAATAAAGATGATAAAACTGAAAATAATGAGAACTGTGATAAAAGTGTGATTTTATCAAAAATTCTGATATTAACAGCTATTATAATTATTATTACAACTATTATTATTATTTTTATTATTATTATTATTATTATTATTATTATATTATTATTATTATTATCTTTGTTTTTATGTGATAAAAAGTGTGATTTGATCAAGAATTTTGATAATAACAGGAATACTTGTATTATTATTATTATTATTATTATTATTGTTATTATTATTATTAATACTATTATTATCATTATTTTTATCAATATTATTAACATTATTTTTATTATTATTACTATTATTATTATTATTATTATTATTATTATTATTATTATTATCATTATTATTATTATTTTTATTGTTATTACTATTATTGTTATTATTATTATTAACACTATATTTATCAATATTATTATTATTATTTTCATCATTATTACTATTACTATTATCATTATCATTATTATCATTATTATTATTAATAATAATATTCTTATTCTTATTATTATATTTTGTATTATTATTATCATTATTATTATTACTATTATTATTATTAGTAGTAGTAGTATTATCATTATCATTATTATTAATATTATTATTATTATTATTATTATTATTATTATTTTTATTATTACTATTATTATTACTATTATTATTATGATTATTAACATTATTATTATTACTTTTATTAACATTATTTTTATCAATATTATTATTATTATTTTCATTATTATTACTTTTATTATTATTATTATCATTATTATTATAATATATTATTATTATTATCATTATCATTATTACTATTATTATTATTATTATTATTATTATTATTATTATTATTATTATTATTATTATTATTATTATCATTATTATTATTATAATTAAAAATATTACAACTTTAATAATAACACTAAAAACAATTATAATCTAAATAATAATTATAATAGTAAATATAATATTATTATTATTAATATTACAATTAAAAATATTACAACTTTAATAATAACACTAATAACAATTATAATCTAAATAATAATTATAATAGTAATCATAATATTATTATTTTTTTTTGTTATTAGTATACTTACAAAAATATATATTATA
>NC_061824.1:14783723-14788723 GCF_019202785.1 Penaeus chinensis
CTTTCTCTCTCTCTCTCTCTCTTTACTCTCTCTCTCTCTCTCTCTGCCTTTTCTTTCTCTCTCTCACTCTCCGTTTCTCTCTTCCCTCTCACTCTCCGTTTCTCTATTTTGCTTTTAACCAATAACCATTTATATCCCACTCCCTCTTTCGCTCTCCCTTTCCCTTCCATATCCCTCTCTCCCTGGTTAATGGTTAAAAGCAAAATAAATGTGATAGACATCTAAGGTCATATAGCACTATAGTAAATGTTAGTGAAGGATGGTTGAGTCAGTGATTAGTTGTTAAAGCTGGGCAAAGGAATTGTTAAGTGAATGGGTTAGGATCGGCTGAGGTGATGTAAAGGGTTAGATCAAGTGAAGGATATATATGCGTTTGATGAAGGCAAAAAGGTTGTCAAAGCATAAAGTGCGAGATTCTGTAAGGATGGCTTATAGGTTGGGAGGTCTTTGTAGGGTTGATAGGTGGGGGAAAGTAGAGGCACGGGCTGCTTCAAAACGTGGGCATGACAATAGAATTTGTGGGACTGAAAAGTGTGTTAGACGGGTGTGGCCAATGCGGAAACAGGCGAGAGCCGTCTCCCAACGTCTGTTCCGATGAAATGGAGCTGTCCAGGAGGAGATTGATAGTTTTACAGTATGTAATCGATTATAAATGGTCTGAAAGTATGGATAATCTGTGGCTGGGATACGTGAGAAACGTGGTTGGTATGATGTGGACATAGCAGCGTAGTGTGCTAGAATATCTGCCTGTTCATTGCCGGGGATCCCAACATGGCTGGGCACCCAGCAAAATTTGATTGTTTTAGGGCGTGTGGACCGGTAGAACAACCAGTTCTGGATCTTACAAACAAGGGGGTTGGTCACATGTATAGACTTTATGAAAGTTAGTGAGTTACAGGAGTCAGTAAAAATTGTGAAAGAGGAAGAGGGGAGGGAGTATATGTGTTTTAAGGCAAAAAGAAGTGCATAAAGTTCTGTAGTAAGGACACTGGATTCAGGAGGGAGGGGGTATTTGAAAGTACGAGTTGGGAAGGTTACTGCAAAACCAGAAACGGAGGTGGATTTGGAGCCATCAGTGTAAACGTGAATACTGGAGGAATGAGAGAAACGGTCCACCTCTCAGGGGGTAAGGGCTAGACAACTAAAGCAGGAGAATATCGTGCCCATGGCTCCCTCAGGCCGTTCAGGACTGGCACAAAGTCAGCCTTTCAACCTTTCAGCACGGCTCTCACACCTTAGGAAGTAGGAGTGGAAAAAAAGACCATGCATAATTAGTAGAAGGGACTGAAACGAAAAAGTAGGAGTGGAAAAAAAAGACCATGCATAATTAGTTGAGTCGAGGGCTGAGTCCCAAGGTTGGGGAGTTCCCCAGCATTGGGTCCCAGTCTCCGTCTTCTCTCTCTCTCTTCTCTTTCTCTCTCTCTCTCTCTCTACTCTCTCACTCTCTCTCTTCTCTTCTCTCTCTCTCTCTCTCTCTTTCTCACGAGCTTTGTTAGGAGATAACTGCATTGGTCTTCTTGATTCTAAAATCAATGTCATCTTGGTAATGGCTTTGCCTGTAAATAAAAAGTAATTTAGATCTTTCATCGGGTCTATAGGTTATTACCGTATAGGAGTATAGAATTATAGCAGCTCCCTTGCATGATCTCCACAAGCAAAATAGTAGTAATAGATTACAGTGGAATGAGGAGAAAGTAAAAGGTTTCCTTAATATGTAAACCAACACTTTGTTTGCCATATGATTCGAAGACTATGCTTCTGATATTGGTCTCGGAACGGTGTTATTACAGATAGTGAATAACATTAACATGGCTATTTGTTGCGCTAGTAAGAAATTACTAGACAGAGAAGCAAAATATGTTGATACTGAAAAGGAATGTCTTGGGCAATTCTCAAGTTTAAAGTCTATTTGTATAGAAGAGACTTTGTCTTGCAGACAAACCAACCTCTTATTCATCTCAAAAACATGAAAAACACTTATGGTAGGTTAATGCGCTAGGCTTTCGCGCGACAGTGTTACTCACATTTCCTGAGTATATAAGAAAGCAGCGAAAATGTGGGAGCTGACATTTTTGTCCGTGGATTGGTCTAAGTATATAAAATCCCACTTCAAAGTTTACACTTTATATAGGATATATAAAGGTTATAAAAATATATTTTTTGTTCTGTGTAAATGTAAAAGGTTTCTTTAGAATGAAAATTGTATCTCTTTTTTTTTGTTTTTCTTTATACTAATGCCCTGAGGTATTTCCCGAGCTGTTGTGCTTGGGCAAGTAAAGAGAGCGTGTCTTTCCACTAACACCTGGCATGGGACACGTGCTCTCCTGTATACTCGTGAGTCACTAACAAGGCAAAATTTACATCATGTGAAAGTGCGAATAGGACAGTGTTAGTTATAAAAATCATGTATGTAATCTCTTCCCAGCTTTTTGTACAAGTCCATCTTCCATAATGGAGGATAGGGGGAAAAATCACCAAATAAATGAAGAACAAATGGCGAACGTACAGAAACTAAAAATCAATATTCTGTGTGAAATAACTTTTTATTTTGAATATAAGATGTTTTATTTATTTATTCTTACCCTAAATTTTACTACTAAAGAAAATTGATGCATACAAGATCAAGAAAATATTGAATGATAGACTATGAAACAAGCTGATTTATCATTCAAAAAAGAAAGAACCTACAGTGTGTGTATCTATAAATGTGTATGTATATCTATAAATATGTGTATATGTATATCTGTAAAAATGTATATATATATTCATAAATGTATAGTTGTATATCTATAAATGTATGTATATCTATAAATATATGTATATATGAATATATGTGTACTATAAGTTATATATATATATATATAAATATATGTACATATAATTATATATACATTATATATATATACACATTTACATAAATATATAGATCTATATACATATATATAAATATATATAAGTATATACATAAGTACATAATTCTATATATATATATATATATATATATATATATATATATATATATATAAATTTGTATATAAAAAATATATGCAAATATATATATTTGTATTTTAAAAAAATACATTTACGTATATATATATATATATATATATATATATATATATGTATTATACATATACTTATAGATATATAGATATTTATATATATACAATTATATATACAATTATATATATAATTATATATATATCCATATACATATACATACATATCATTTATATAAATATATGTACACACATGTATAAACATACAACATACACACAAATACACACATACACACACACACACACATATATAAATGATATATAAATTTATATATAAATATATATATTATATAAATACATAAATGTAATTATATACACAATCACATATATTAATATAAGAATATCTCTATATAGAAATATATGCATATGTATATATATAAATGTATAAATATATAAATATATAAATATATAAACATCTACATATATAAAAATATATATAGATATTTTACATATATATATATATGGTAGAAAAACCCACAATGTACAACTAGATTTATTGAAAGTGAGACAACAGTTTCGGAATCCACCAGGATTCCATCCTCAGGTCTGTTTTTCCTCATGGCTTTTCTACCATAGTATGAACACGGTAGTGCTTTCACCATTCATATATAAATACATATACATAAATTTATAGATCTATCTATAAATATATGCATATATATACATATATGTATTTCATATATATATAATTGTGTATATATATAGAAATATATGCATATATATATATGTATGTTTTATATATATATGTAAATATGCATATATACATTTACATACACACACACATATATATTATATACATATATATGCGAAGGCTAAAACACTGTGTGCCGTGTTGAAACCAAGGAAGAAAAACCAACAGTGTAAAACTAGAAGTCAAACAACAGTTTCGGAATCCACCTGGATTCCTTCCTCAGGTCTGAAGAGGAAAGGGAGAGGAGGGGGTATAATAGAGAGAGGAAAAGCAACACGGTAACACTGGGCAGGTGAGGACAGACGAATGGAAGCGAAGGAAGACGGATCAAGCCGGAGGGTCGGGCTGAGTATGTGCAGGATGGCCGACATACGGGAGAAGGCGGAGGTTTTGGGAATCGAGGAGACTGTCGGCAGGAGAAAAGCCGCAGCTTTATTAAGGAGGAGGATTCCACCAGTCTCCGGGCGTTGATATCAGCGGAAGGAAAGACAATTCGCGCCGCTGATCAGTCCATATGATGGCCTGTGTCTCTTTCCTCTTCAGACCTGAGGATGGAATCCTAGTGGATTCGGAAACTGAAGTCTCACTGTAGTCTCAGTTTTACACAGTTTTTTTTTTTTTTCTACCATATATATACATTTTTATATATATATAATGTAAACATATTTATACATATATTTGTATATATACTGATATATTTATATATTTTTATATATATAATGTAAACATATTTATACATATATTTGTATATATACTGATATATTTATATATATATATATATTTATATATATATATATATTATATACATATGTATATATGCATATCAACATATTCATTTATATTCATATATATATGTATATATACATATCCATATATATATGTATATATACATATCCATATATATATATGTATATATACATATCCATATATATATATATACACATACATATATATATATATATATATATATATATATATATATGTCTATATGTTATATATAATTATATATATATATATATATTTGTATGCATAAATATAAAATATATATATCTATATATACACATATATTCATATTCATATATATATATATGTATATGTATATTATATACATATACATATATATGTGTGTGTGTGTTTGTGTGTGTGTGTTTGTGTGTGTGTGTGTGTGTGTTTGTGTGTGAGTGTGTGTGTTAGTGTGTGTGTTAGTGTGTGTTAGTGTGTGTTAGTGTGTGTTAGTGTTAGTGTGTGTG
>NC_061824.1:14798723-14801223 GCF_019202785.1 Penaeus chinensis
TGCGTGTGCGTGTGCGCGTGTGTGTGTGTGGGTGTGCGTGTGTGTGCGTGTGAATGCGTGTACATGTGCGTGTATGCATGTGCGTGTGCATGTGTGCGTGTGTGTGTGCGTGTGTGTGTGTGTGTGTGTGTGTGTGTGTGTGTGTGTGTGTGTGTGTGTGTGTGTGTGTGTGTGTGTGTGTGTGTGTGTGTGTGTGTGTGTGTGCGTGTGTGCGTGTGTGTGTATGCGTGTATGTGTGTATATGTGTGTGTATGTGTGTGTATGTGTGTGTGTGTGTGTGTGTGTGTGTGTGTGTGTGTGTGTGTGTGTGTGTGTGTGTGTGTGTGTGTGTGTGTGTGTGTGTGTGTGTATGTGTGTGTATGTATGTGTGTATGTGTGTGTGTGCCTCTCATTCACCAGAAAGAGAGGTAGTTAGAGTAACAATAAATATTATGTGCATGTGGCCATAGTGTGCGGGCGGTGGGTGTGTCTTTGCCTGTATGTTCACATGTGCATCCATGTGCATGTAAATATGTGGAACTCAAAAAAAGACGGTGCATACATACTCTATCTTTAAAATAACAAAACAATCTAGTACTTATAGTTTGGACAGTCATCATGCAGACCATATTCTGTATCATCTGTACATATTCATAATTCATATAATGCAAAAGACTGGTCTTAATAATAATAGTAATAGTAATAGTAATAATAATAATAATAATAAAAACCTCAATTCACCTTCCTCCATAACAACTCAAGATAGTCTACTGGACTATAAGGACCAATGGCACTCTGATATAAAAACAAATCTTGATTTTGTTTAACCTGAGGTTTCATATGATTAGGCAACTACCTGAATGCTTAAATCCTCTGAGAGTCACGTAACAACATACAACAAAAGCAAAAAATAACATAGTTGTATTAGCACCTCACATACTGCACAACACATACAAGAGAAAAAAAAAGTTATCCATAACAACATAATTTTCTGAAAATAATCAAAACATTCCTCTGAACCAAAACATTAATGCCAGAGACCTATGTAGCCTATGCATCATCAAACTAAACACCCAGCCTCTCCTATATATCACTTATGTAGATTTTTCTTTTATAATAATTGAGTGAAAATGTCACTAGTTCCTCCAGCAGGTCCAACTTTGGGCATCATTCTCTTATGAAATGGAAATCCTGTTAACTAAAAATTTCAAAATCATAAATTCCAATGACTATATTCTACTTGTCAGGTCTACTATCACAAATAAAACATGGATTTACATAATCCAATTTAATCACTGGTGAGGTTAAGGGAAACTCAATCTTGTAATAACCCTCAACATCTGAGAAATCACTCCTTCTCTTCAGCTTCAGGGGAAGTTATCTCTACCACTTTTTCTGATTTGTCCATAGATGATTGCTTTGACCCCTTCTTTGCTGACTTATGTTGCTCAATTGCATGCACTTCCTGAGCATGTGGTTGGCCATCAGTCTCTGTATCCCTACTTATCACTGAGATATTATGGCTTCCACTTTCCATTTCAGGTGATGTATGGTTGCTATAGTTACTACTGCATGGTGAGGCACTAAGGGACATTTGGCTTGAATATGCAGGAGGTGGGGATGGTGGGCTGAGTGGACTCTCTTGGCTTCCATTCAGAACATTCTCAGACCTGGGACACAGAGACTGTGGGGAGCCCCCTCCAGTGGCACCCTCAAGATAATTCTCTGGTACTTGATGTGGGGCAAGAAAGTCCTCTAAGCCACCATCTGCATTCAACTGAAGAGCACCTGACTGACTGGCTCTACAAGGTGGTAGCATGGACATAGCTTCTTCATAACTTGGGGGTTTTTCTGCAACTAAAAAATAATCTGGTGGTTTACCCAGAGATGCTGTTGAGGTTCCAGGTGCACGGGAATGGGTGTTTGAACGACCCATTGGGACGGTAATTACATGAAGATCTCCAGTTCCTTCAGAATTTACCTAAGAGAAAATAATTAAGGTATAAAATATTGATTTACTATTAAAAAAAATGTTCAAGTCTACTTACAAGTAGCTAATTGTCTACAATAATTTCACTCTTGTTTCATATTTGATGACTTAAATAACATGTTCAGTGCAATTGGCAATGATGCAGACTCCCCACAAATATAAAAGGAAAATTCTTTTCTGTGCTAAAATATGGCTTGTGCCATCAGCATAAGAAAGGTACTTAGTTGCTAGGCGTTTTGTAGCAACTGTTGGATGCATAAACACGTGTATAACAGTGGGTCAAATCACAATTAGAGAGACAAAAAAATGTCTTTGCAAGACAACCAACTAGTAATTGTACACTCAGTGGATCGAATAAAAGGTTCTCGATGAAAAATACTCAAGTTCAAGTTATGTGCAAGGCTCTATTTTACAAAAAAAATAAGAGAAAATATTCAAAAATAATCTAGCGGGGGTGGCAAATACTATACAACTGCAAATGGTAACCAGATCTGAGATGCAGAGGTAGGAATAGCTAGGCTGTACCTGTCT